>NC_052532.1:72323046-72494296 GCF_016699485.2 Gallus gallus | reverse complement strand
ATTTAAAAGAAAATGAGAAAGTGAGAAATGATAATATAAATTACAACAGTGATCAGATTTTTATGTTATTAACTAATTTATGTTATTAACCGATGATTTATATATTACTGACTGATTGAAAAGCAAAGCAAAAGGGAGTTTTCAAAGGATCTTGGGAGGTTTGAGTTTACACAAACACAAAGTCTGCAGAGAACAGGTGAAGATGTCACTGTACAGATTCCCTCAGGGCTCAAAGCAATAGCTAGTAACCAGACTATGGTCTTAGGTATCAGGTTGTAATCTGCTAACTTTTACAATGATGTGTTTTTGCTATTTATGAGGTTCTCGTGTACTTAAATGAGGTAACTGTATTTTCATATGTATTTCCAATAATACACGTTAAAGAAAGCATAAAGTTTACTACTTCTTTTAGGAAAGATTTTTCTGGATATACCAAGAGTTTGTGAAGATTTGTCTGAGCTGCTCAGCAAAATAAAATGAGAAAGTTGCTCCAAGGGAGAATGTAACTAAAAAGAAATGTAGTTAAGAGCTGTACAACCAGGTCTACAGGCAAATCTGAATGCAAGAAGTATTTTATCTTGAATGACTAAACTGGCAAAGTAATGTAAATAATAAATTATTTCCCCAAATTTAGATTAAAAAAAATAAAGTTATAAAAATAGACTGAATGAGTCTGCTATTCTGTCCTGCTTCACCGAAGTAGCTGAGACTACATTCAATAAATTTGCTGGTTTGTACTGTTCCCGGGGTAGAAATATTCCCGTACCTTCCTTCTGCTCTCTGCCGTCAACTATTAACCCTGCACTTTGAGTCAGTGTGTGCATGAAAAGATAAGAAATTCCTTCAATCCGGTGATTGAAATGCCCTGTTTTGTGACTGAGGGTTCCAGTTTCCAGGTCCTGTAATAATATTGAATATTGCAAAATATGGAAGGTTCTGAAGGAATATTTCACTGAGGTAGTAACAGAAGAAATGAGGTCATGTGGTAGCTGTTCCTTGATGCACTCCAATTGATTCTTTCCATCTGGAAAAAAGAGGGGCTCCCAGAGTACGCTTCTTTTATATTTTTCTAGGTGTAATCATATGTCATAAGTAGAATATTTGTACTAGAATTACTCCCACTGCAGTTGTACATTATGTTGAAATAATCTTTGCAGTTCATTTTGCTCCTTGCTCAAAATCATAATGGCTGCAACCTGCTCATCTTTCATGTCTTAGAATCACAGAATCACTAAGGTTGGAAAAGACCCACAGGATCACCCAGTCCAGCCATTAGTTCACCCTTCACCAATACTTCTCACTAAACCATGTTCCTCAACACAACATCCAAACGCTCTTTGAACACTTCCAGGGTCAGTGACTCCACCACCTCTCTGGGCAGCCCATTCCAGTGCCTGACCACCCTTTCAGAGAAGTAGTATTTCCTAATGTCCAGCCTGAATCTTCCCTGGTGCAGCTTGAACCCATTCCCTCTAGTCCTATCTCTAGTTACACAAGAGAAGAGGCCAACCCCCAGCTCACTACAACCTCCCTTCAGGTAGTTATAGAGAGCAATAAGGTCTCCCCTGAGCCTCCTCTTCTCTAGGCTGAACAATCCCAGCTCCTTCAGCCACTGCTCATAAGGCCTGTGCTCCAGACCCCTCACCAGGTTTGTTGTCCTTCTCCAAACACACTCCAGAGCCTCGATGTCTTTCTTGCAGTGAGGGACTCAAAACTGGACACAGTACTCGAGGTGCAGCCTCACCAGTGCTGAGTACAGGGGGACAATTACTGCACTGTTCCTGCTGGCAACACTGTTTCTGATGCAAGCTAGGATGCCCTGGGCACCTGGGCACACTGCTGGCTCATGTTCAGTCAAGCATCAATCAATACCCCCAGGTCCATTTCCGCTACACAGACTTCCAGCCACTCTGTCCCAAGCCTGTAGCATTGCCTGGTGTTGCTGTGGGCAAAGTGCAGGACCCGGCATTTGGTCTTGCTGAACCTCATTCCATTGGCTTCAGCCCAGTCTTGAACCATGTGATGAACTGTGGATGTTCTTGCTTCTGCTTTCCTGCACACTACACCTCAATGTTTTCAAATTCAACTGAACAACTTTTATGATTTTTCCTACCTTTTCCATACTTGCTCATTTCTGTTTACATAAACAACTCATTTTGCTTGATCTGTACTGTCTTTTTGTGTTTCTTTCCCAACTGAGAACCTCTCTCTACTCCATCAAGCTCTCATTCTCCTCTGTGTACATCCATCCACTGAGATCCCTTTGCTTCTCTGAATCCTACTGAAGATGATTAACAGCAATAAGGATGTTGTATTCTTTTTGCCCATTAATGGATCAATTCTAAAGAGGCACAAACCATGCAGGTTATTCTGCACACTAAATGCAAGTAACTGAACTATATTTTTACAAGGACATTCTTTTGCCACAGGCAATCCTAAACTCACAGTGGGAATTGCTTGACTGTCTTTGAAACAGGCCTAGTTTCACACCATATGCAGCAGACAGGACTGGTTTACAGTCACCAGTATAGAATCTCCCGGAAGGGTGCAAATGCTGGTGAATGGTGGTACTGGAAACTATTCCCACACTTATGAGACTAACATGTCTGGATTGAAACAGGAGAGAAGAATAAGCTGAAACACTGAAAATAGCAATTCCCTATATTGTTCTCTTCCTTTCAAAGGAAGGCCTACATCCAGAAGAGCAAAAAGAGGGAAATCTGTGATGGATAGAAATATTGACAGTGCTGAAAGATTGGCATGGTTCTCATGAGTTCATATTTTTAGTAGGGTACAATGAACAGATTGTTGTTTTTTTTTTTGTTTGTTTGTTTGTTTGTTTGTTTTTAATATATGTTGTTAATAAGAGACTAGATTAAATAAAATAAATACACATTTCTAATCACCAGGTTCACTACAAATGTTGTAAAATAGCAGCTTATAAACTCAGATGAAACAATAATGCATTTGAATACATATAATGGTTTACTGGTTACAAACATTTTCCTTTAATTGTTTGTGTCTATCATCACAATACAGTTTATTGTGCTCATCATTCTCTTATGCTCACCCCTACAGTTAAAGCTACAGTACTATCCTTTAATCCCTGATTGCTAAGGCAAGGAATACAATTAAACACAGTTCTAGAAGCAGTAACTCTATCCATTCTCAGCATTAACACTCAAGTGCATACTTAACAAAGAGGTTATTCTTGTTCTTCAGTGCTTCACTGAACTACAGACTATAAATCTGGACTATAGCTGGTTCCTGCAATACAGACATCAACTGATTCTGCACTTCTTTAGCAGATTTGAAATTAAAACAGCAGAATGCAAATATATATAACAGGAAATAGTACAGAGTGTAGATAACTCACATGAACAAAAACAAAGATATAGCGACTGTGGGTCACTGCATAGTCAATTACAAACATTTTTCATGAAGTTCCACATTGAAAAAAAACCGAACAAAATACATTGTTACTGCACAGTTGTCGGAATAATGTAGAACAACTCTGTCAGGCTGAGATTTTTAAAAAATAGTAACAAAACAAACGAACAACAACAACAACAAAAAAAGCTGATATGCAGTAAAATGAGGCCATGTTCTGTACATGATTGTGTAGGATTTTTCAAACCTTTAATTGTAACTGGCAATATTTTGTAAACATTTTAGAATGTTTTCCACATTTAATAAGCAAGTTTTATAATAAAACTACACCACTAAAATGATGCTTCTTGATACAGTGTTGATCATGAGAGCCATTCCACAGTTAAGAGATTCATATCAAAATGGTATGCTTTTAAAAAGTAAAAATATATGTATATATTTATGAATGTGCAGGAATATTTTAATTTTATTTATTTGCTTATATTTTTCACTCAGAAGACTTTCATTCATATGAGTAAGAAATCTGTAGTTACAGGGCTTAGTTCTTTATCTGTCAAACATTAATCTAAGTCTTCAAGGGCTCCTATTGAAAGCAATAATGTAATTCATGTCCATTAAATTGGGAGTGAGCAGGACTGGGCCTGGGTAAGTGACTCTGTATGATACATTTGTCTCTAGAAGCCATCCTTTTCACTTTTTCCTTCATAGGTACATTTTTACACTTTGTAAAGTTCTGTAAAGCAGTTGAAACATGGAATGGGAAAGAAAACTCTCTACGAACATGAATGAAAGTTTAATCACTACTAAGAGGTATGTAAGCGATTAGCAAAATATTAAACATGAGAAATTAGAGTTTTTCATGACTTGTATGAGCTAGCTCCGAAAAGCATGAACCCAGGGTCTGCTTTAGAGTCAGTTAATGGCTCTTTCTGCTTTTCACTTTCATAGTGATTGTGGAAGACACCCATCTGTACAGGCCGTACTGTACTTAATTTCTGCTCTGATATACGTATTGCTGACAAATTCTGGCAGAGCTGTAGGAAGGGACTCTTCAGCAATCTGTATTAGTAAACATGCTTACCACATTCAGCTTTAAGATTTCTTAATAATCATAAAGTCCTAAGCACATTCTTAGATTTGACTGTTGAAGGTCTGATATATTTAAAAATCTCAAATATTTCAAACTCTTTGTTGGCATTGAAAAATTGGCAGACAAAATCAACCAGTTCTCTTTTTCTTATTTTCCTTGAATTTCTCTTTCTATTTTCAAGTTTTGCATAGCACAACCAGCTTCTTAGTTCCGTATTTTTTACAGAAGAATATTTATTAACAGCCATTCACTGAATATATATATATTATTTCTTGGTGCAATGATATATAAATAATATATCATTATTTAATGACTGAAAATCACTAGGAAAGAAAGTCTTCTTTTCTATGAGGAACAGAACTCTTCACTCTGTTCGTAAATGGCAAATGGAAACTGTCCAGCCATTACAATGTATCACTCACTGCTTCTCTGCTACTAAATACACCCTTGGAATGACAGTGTCTGTTTCTTTCTCATTCTAAAGACTAGAGATCCAGTATGTGCTGAAAGAAGGTATTTAATGTTGATCAATAAATCTGCATGAGCAGTTAGGCCTGCTCAGGACATTACTAGTCTTTAACATATAATCTACTGACACAAAATTTTTACCATAAATATTACAGTTCTGAGATTCTGTATGGAATATTTCTCAGCTGTCCTGTGAAGACAGAGAATTTCAAATATCTGTAAATTATGCTTTATTCTTTATGCTTTTTCTCCAAAATTTGCACCCCAGCCCAAGCATATTTTTAGCTCAAGAGATCCCCCATCATTTGTTCCTTTTCCAGGATTTTCTCCAGTGCCCGAGAGATCCTAATTATCATTACAAGTGTACTGCTTCTATCCTTTCCATACCCTGCACATACAGTACATATCTCTCCTTTCTATAATTCCTCATCCAATATCAAATGAAAATGAGTTTCAGCATCTTCCTTGTTTAGAAGCATCTTAAAATCTAATTCGTGCCTTGATATCAGCCTCAGGTCTGGGAAAAACAACTTCTTTAAAGTTGCAACCTATCCTCATAATTAATTAATTGCTTTTTCTGGCTGCTCTGAGAGTCTGTTCTTTGTCCTGTGTATCTGATAATGTCATGACTGTAAGATTCCTTATAGCCATAGCAGCTAATGCACCTTAATGCGTTTGTATTGCAGAGTCTTTAGATGGATTCCAAGCTGCAGTCTTATTAACAGAAACCAGTGCAGGGTGAAAGCAGCCTTCCTGATAACCACACGTTTGAGGCCTCTCATTCTCACTCTTCTCCCTTGCTTCTACCTGACCTCTTCCATACACACACACACACTGAGCCACAGCAAAATCATCCTTTCTTACAGTAACAAACATCTTACATTCCCTTCCCTATTGTTTCTAACCTCACAATTTGTGCTTGCCAAAATATCACATTTGTAAACAAAAACTGAGTCCAGCACCTTCTGTTCCCAAAGTACAGGCATCCACCACATGAATGAATGAAGAATCCTCCTATGCTCTATGAGATTCAAGGCTCATGATTAAAATAACAACGACATCCAGGTGTGAGGTGCTGGCTTTATATCTGGAGCAAGGGAGCCATAAACTTAAAATGTTGTATGCAAACAGCAACATTGGATTAAGCTGTTATTTTTGCCTGTATGAAATGCTTGCTTTAAAATCAGTCAGATTTATTGTAGTAGAACCACAGCTAAAAAATAAAACAAAATAAAATAATAATAATAAAACCACACAGAAATCCTGGGCATCAGAGGGATCCGAGAGGATTTAGTGTTTCTGTCACCATCTCTTGCCTTCATAGCTCACACAAACAAGACTGCTGAAACCCCAGGATACACTGGATCAGAAGTCCATTGAGTCTAATCACCTGCCTCCAACAGTGATGTGAATTCTTTGGAATAAGTAATAGAGCAGGCACAGAGCCATACTTGCTGTGGTTCTTCACACTTGCTCAGGTTCTCAGCATCTGTGGCTTAGAAGTTCCTCAGATCTTAAACAAATATTCAAACTATAGGTGCAAAGAGTTAGATGTATCCAAATACATATCCTGTGCAGTTAGTATGGTTATTATTTTTAGTAAGGTATTATTTTTAGTAAGGTATGTTCAAAAAATCTTTTGAGAACTGGAGGCATCATATTTATTGTGCTATTTCTATTCACTTGTTTTCCTTGCAATATTTACTAGTTAAATCTTGCAGATTTGCTGTATATGAAACTCAGTATGCCTAGATAGTGTAGCACATGCATCAATATTTCCTGTTAGGAATCTGGGTGCAGATAACAAGGGAAATAGAAAAAAAAAAAAAAAAAAAAAAAAAAAAAAGAAGATATCTGCTTGAGAAAAAACAAAGCTGTTAAAGAACAGCTGTGAAGCTGAAGGAATGGTGGTTTGCATTGAAGACTTACAATGCCATTTCATAAAACTAAGTAATCAGAAGCATCAAAGTAAAACTAACAGGCAATAAAATGGAGCCAGCAATCATGCAGAAAGTGAGCAAAGGATAGGATGAATCAGCCAAAATTTGTTAGCAAATCTGAGAATGTAAGAGTTAATGAACTTCATGACATCATCAGAATGGCAGCTGGATGTCCTCACCACTCATAAACATGACATTCTGGCAAAATCTGAAATGAATAATCAGTCATTTTTTTTTACAAATCTTATGACATTCAGAGATTTCATAATAAACTCATGCAAATAAGTGAATGGGTTCAGTTTTCATGTCTGTACTTCAGAGTGTGAAAATAGGTCAGAAACAAGTTGTATTTTTTGTCTTCTCACTTAAAAGAAGTGATGTTTTGACTTGCACTGAGCCAAGTGAAGTGCATGTGCTTCCTCTGTGCTGTACATAAAAACAGAAAAACAGGAAAAGCCAGTCTTTAGGCTGTGCTTTTTTTTTTTTTTTTTTTTTTTTTTTTTTTTAATCATTGGTTGTTTGACGTATTTTTCTATTACAATTCACAGCAGGGAGTATTTATCTCCATTATGAAAACTAGTTGGCTCATTGTTAGGAAAGAAAGCTGCACTGTCCCACTAGGAAATAAAGTGTCTCTGCAGTAAACTGGGAGGGCATTCTGTAGCTGAAGTCAACGTGCTAGATAGGTGACTACGTGCAGCTCTGGGGACTGGTGCTCCTTTCTTTGATTAGAACCAGTTTCCCCTGAATATATTGGGAACTGGTGGTATGCATAGCAGGCATTTGCAAATCCAGTAGTGTTCCTACTTCCTGCCCACTAGAGAGATGGGGAAATTTTAGTGGCTATGTCTTTTATGTAACATTAGTAAGAAGAAGTTGTGAGGTTGCTTTCTTTCTTTTTTGATGGAGATCCTCAGTTGCCTCCCGGAAAACATCTGCTTTGTTCACTCAAAAGTGTGATAATTGCATGTTTTTTTCTACTTCTTCATTTTATCCAAAATAATAAGAAATGCAACATTGCTTTCAGTTATATTTTACTCATGATCACTCTCTTTAACAGTTCTCACATTGAGAACTCACTTCGCCTTTTTTCCAATGCAAATTTCATAACATTCATATTAATTAGAACCCTATTATTCACGTGGAAGTGTCTTAGAATTTGCCTTTCTGTTCAGCAAGCTTGGGATGTACAGCATTTAACTCAAAGGTATAAGCAAGACAGTTCAAAATTAAGTCACAAACTGATTTGCTTCTAACAGTAAGTCACTGTGCAGTGCTTGGGTTGCATTACATCTTGGAGAAAAGCTGCCCATAACACTCAGTCCAGATTTAATAGATCTGATTTCATCAGTCTAGAACAAAGGATAAAATGTATTTTAAATTTAATCCAAATAATTGATCAAGGACGGAAAGCTCAGGCTACATGGCATTTCACAATGGACTTGAATTAGAACTTTATATCTACACTTTTCAGCAAAACTCAGATCTGAAGGCAAACTTTGGATTTTCATAATGCTGTTGCCAGAACCAGAATCAAGAATAGGGAAAGCCAGATCTTAGCATTGATGCATATTGTATGACTTGGTAATATATCTTTTCATGTTTAAAATAACTAAGTAATTTACTTCACATTCTTTTTAATTCATTGTTCTACAGTGTGTTGGATAGATAAAGTTGTTTATCGATTTGATTATCTTAATGGTGTATAATCCTGCATTCATTATTTTCAATATTGCTCTTGGGTGAGCATTTCTTACTATAAATAGTTTGCGAACTAATAACAGTACCTCTAAGAACAAAAATAAAAAAATAAAAAAAATAAAAAAATACATACTAACTGCTAATTAGTAACTCAACCTTTATTAACTGCTAGCATAATTCTGAGGTTTGTGCACTTGCCTTTTGGGCTCAATTTGACCTTTTAAACAATATAAGGTTAGGAAACCAGACTCAGGAGTTCATATTCTAGTGACAGCCATGCACTGTAATTTTTTCAGTAGATGTCAAACAATTGTTTGCAAGTCATAGTAATTCCATGTGCTGTCAGTTACTTTTGAAATTTGCATTTCTTTTGTTCTTTTATTAAAACTTTAGAAATTCTGAATACAACATTATATCTATGGGAATATTATCAATACCAAGGGATCTTACAAAGATAAATAGGTCATGAAATGCTTGCTAATTATAGCTTATGTAATTATAGATAAAAAGCAGTACAAGAAAAATAATTGGCTGTAATGAAAAAATACAAACAAATTCCAAACATCAGGGTGTGTTTGAGTTTGTTTTCCTAAGATTTTAGAATTCTATATGGCAAGAAATATAAACTTCCTCATCAAACTGCATTAAGAGTCTAAACTACTAGATCTGCTCTGAAAGTAATGCCTGCTATTTCATTATGTAGGCCCATGTTGTCAGAGGTGGATGTCGACAGTATGACAGCAGAGATTGAACCTTCCCAGCAACATTTCATTACATTTTGTTGCTGTCTGCTTTATATCATGTACATTGAGATAGAAGTGAATAATGTTATTTGTAAAAGTACTTCTGTTCATAATTCCATGAATTAAAGTAGAATAGAAAAAATCTTTGTAATATTTAGATTTTAAAGACATATCTTGTCATTGTATCAACAAAAAAATCAAGTCGTAAGTCTAAAATCTTAAGATTTAGCTTTACTGATCAAGTTATACAATCAATAGAAGAGTTCTGAACTTCCCAAGAGAAGAAGCTCATTCCCTGGCAAAGGATAAATTTCAAAAACATTTTGGAAGGGAGATCAAAGTGAGTTTGCATCCATTAGCAGAGTTTATTTCTAAAGAGCAAATACTTGCCTTTGAAATGGAGTAGAATGCCCCAGGTATAAAGTGTCTCCAAAAACATTCCCATAAATACCAAAAATAACATCCTTTACCTCTTATTTTGAGTCATAGTATCTCGTATGCTGTATCATATTATCCTACAATATATTTTAGGAAGAAAGTACAAGTATTTCCAGCAGGGACACTTAATCTATTTGTTAACTCCTATTTGCTACGTCCTTCTGAAGCTGCTTTTTTTCCTTGACAAGAAAATATAAATTAGTGGTTCCTGATATGTCAGTAGATTATTTCTTCTTTCAGAAGCATCCTTGTAAAGGATTTTTTTTTTTTTCTGAAGTCAACAATAAAATTCTCGTGGACTTAAGCAGATACATTCATACATGGTTGAAATGGGAAGCCTTTTTGAAAAGACATCCAAGATAATGATGAATAGTCACTACAATATTTTACTGAAGCTTGACAAATAAACAGGATACTCCTGAAGACAAGTATTAATAAAAAAAAAATTAATGATTAGTGTCAATATGAAAGGCAGCAGGGTGAAATTCTACAGATAGATAGATAGATAGCAAAAATACTGGAAAGTGTTTATGCATTTTATGCTTTCAAACCTCTTAAACATCTTGGAACAAAACTCATAAATCACATGTAAGAACAATCTGCTGCAACAGATGCCTTTAATAGACCCAGAATTGATCTTCAGTATACAGTTTGTATAGCTGCTCACTGACATACATTTTCAATGTTGATTTTTCCTGCTGCAATAACTACGCATTAAAATTGACAGGACTTCTTAATAAAAGAGTCAATAAAGCTTCTCATGTGTAAATCTAATCCCTATTATATTTGCCTAATTTGGTTACATCTTCATTGTTCCTAGTGTTCTACTTTGTAATGCAATAGCATGTATAGATCTCTTGCAAGATGAGGGGCTTGCAGTACTAGACACTGTATAAATAGAGAATACGAGACAGTCCCTCTCCCTAACGTACCGCTAGTCTTCATAGACACAGCAGGACAGAATGCAGAAGCATGAAGCACGGAAATGATTTCACCAAAGGTCACACAACAGTTCATTAGTAATTTGAGGGGGATGAAGCTGGTCTTTCTGCTGATATTCCTAAACCTCTTAAACTACACTTCTTGAGTGGTGATTGAAATTTTCTTAAACATTTACAGTTGTGATGTTACCCTTAGATTTGTAAGAAGAATGTTGGAGATTTGCTTGCCACGGAGCTGGTGGCTGCTCCTGTTCATATATTAATGTTAAAACCTTTAAGTGACATAAGTTTTGGCATAAAAGTCCAACTTCATCAAAAGGAAAACTGTTCTTCTGAAAATAACATTTCTTATAAATAATAAAATTTTGCCACTGTTGGTATGTGTTGAACAGTTTCCAGTGCTGATTAATGAACTGTTCCTCCTTCTAATCCTTGCTATAAACTCACTTTGTACAGACATGGCCAGTGGTGCTTTATTGGTCAGGAAAAGGAGCTGATTGTTTTAGAATGATCAGAACTGTGATAGACTTGAATGTATCTAACATGCAGTGCTAACTATAGTCACTTATTTTACATGTTTTTGATCCAAATTCAATATCCCTTAGTATTCTTAGTAAGATTATTTTGTTTACACATGATTTCTATAGCAGTTTTTTGTTTGTTTGTTTGTTTGTTTTTGTTTTCTTTTTGTTCTTTAGAAGAATTCTGTTGAGGATTGAAGGGAAGTACCACCAGGATCATCCAGTGTGTCATTATAATACAGCACAGAGTGTAATTTTGAATGTATCAGTTTAACTGTGACTGTCAGGTTATTTAAGCAATACTGAAATACAGTTTGTCAGCCTTCTGGGCCTATGGTATTACTTTTCCAGCTAGCCATAGATTCTGTTGAGAAACCAGACCTTAAGTTTATATAAGCCCTGTACTAACATTCCAGCCTAGATGACTGTATGATTCTCTTTTTTAGATGTGACCAAGCTACTTCATTCTCACACTTCTTTTATAGCTTGGACAGGACATCGTCTAATTCTGAAATAGTTTTATGTTACCAGTTCTTTCAACCCAGCATATGCAAGCAGCTAAGCCCACATTTTCACTTTGCCCTTTTTGTCTGTATCTCAAAATGCATCCTTAAGCTTCACTTGCAGAGTAGATCCACTACTTTTTGTTTTTTGGCACTGAGGAAGCACTGGTGTTGCTCACGATTCTAAGTTCTAGTAGCTTTAGAGACTTGAAGACGTATTATGTTTCTCTTGCAGTTGCATAAGAGGTGCCATACACATGTATCAGACTAATAAGGCTGGCACAGGGGAATCAGGACATGCTGTCTACCAATTGCAATCGTCTTCAGTGTTTTATTTATTTGATGTTGCTGGTTTGGCAGCTTCCCATGTAAGCAGAAAGTTTTTGGATGAAAACTTCAGAAAAGCATTTTCTTTAAAAACACTTCAATCACTGCCGTGTTTTTGTTTTTGTTTTCTGTTTTCCTCTCTTATTCTTTATTATCCAGAAAGTTTGAAGGGAAAGGAAACGAAACTTTTTTTTATCTGAAGAGTTCATGTTACTCTGGTAAACATTTCCCACCTGAAGGTCTTAACTGTGCCCACGGTAGACATTTGTTCAGTTTCACACAGAGGGTTATGACTTCAGGTGGGCAAAAAAGCAGTGAGAGCAGATGGAATCCCAGGAAACAAAGAAACCATTCTCATATAAATCCGTCTCCAAAAGAGGAAAAAGAAAATACATTCACTGCAAACAGTCCTTTAGTGAAATCTTATGATCAAGAAGTCAAAGGCACAAAAGTCAGAAGTTTCAACAGTAGGGTTTCCACAGCAATTCTAAACTTGGCTGTCTTGTTGAATTTTTCATGATGCTGTTAGTTCTTTGTGTCTACCTTCTATCCCAAATTGCTGCTGTGGATATGACCCTTAATGTTTGAGAAAGCTAGAAGTTTGTTTTTTGAATGTCTGACAAAATTCCATCTCTATTTATCACCACAGTTTAACTTCTCAAACTATGAGTATATGTATCTAAAAAAGGGCTGAAGTTAAGTTTCTCTGGGAACTCTGAGCTAACCTATCTGACTTCTACAAGTCTAAAACATGTACAATAAAGTCGCACAAAGAGAAAATTTTCATACTATGTTTCTTTTTCATTGCATTTTTTTATATAGTGGGAAAGTATATAATCTGTAGTTCCTTGCAACGTAGTAAGATAGAAGGCACTACTTTCAGAGCAGCCCTCATAGTTGAACTATGTGACTAGTCAGTCACATCTGAGATGAGTTGCAGTCTTCTATGTTTGTTAGTTCAATCTGAGTAGTTAATTTTCTCACTGTCTTCAGGGATTGTGTATATGTACACAGGAATTAGCTAGACTTCATGTTGCCCACATCAGAAGTGGATAAACATTACTGAACATTGTGGTATTTTCTCTTTCCCAACTTGCCAAACTCCACTGTATTGAGAAATAGAGAACCAATCTGCTATTTAGAGATCTGTAACAAAAAGTGGGCAGTATAATTGTGACTACTAGTGTGATTGTGATTTTCTTTTTGAGCAACTACTGAGGTGATCCTTAGATTTCTGTGGTTAGAAGCGATACATAGACTACAAGAAAACAGTTATTAATTCTGAAAAGAAGAACAAAAATAAAATAAAATATAAAAATAATATAAAAATGACAAGAGCCCAGTATGTGTTGAGTTCTTTCTTGTCACTGATACCAGTGGGAGGAATAAAAAGTATTTCCATCTACTGGTCAATATGCTAGCACTTCAAGGGGGAAAAATATTGAGTACACCTAAACAATTCTTGAGGATTATTAAATTGCTGGTATAAATGCCCACAGACCACAAATTTCTCTGTGTTGTTCCCCTGACACCCATTATCTAAAACATCCATTTGCAGCTGTCCAGCTGCTTAGCATCTGCACTGTTGACACTTTCAAAGGGAGATTAGCAACCAGACACGAGGGATTTCTGCAGAGCAGATTTGCAGTGGGGGGACTAGGGACCGAGCTTTGGCAGCTGGCATTTGAAGGTGGAAGAGGCCAGTGAATGAGAACAGGCTATGGAGAAAGAACTACAAACATACGGTGAGGTGCATGCTCTTGAGGAAGCTAGAATGTGGCCAAGCAGAATAAAATGTACTAGTTAGGTGAGAGGTTTGCTGAAGGGTTGTCTGTAGATGTGCTGAGCATGTGATAAAACTGAGTTTGAGCTGGTAATTATTCATGGTAGGCCTTTTGGTAAAGATTTAGAGAAGGAAGTGGGAGAAAAATGGCTTTCAATGAAAACACATGGTCACTTGTCCCATGCACCATTTAGGAATGTTGTTGAGGTTGTGCATATGATTTGGGGACTTTCTGGAACCTCCTTGAGCCAAAACTGCTGACATAAAAGGAACTTCTTTGCAAGCAGAAATGATGGTGCAGAATAGGACTCTTACTCAGCTACCCAGGGGGTTTCCATGATGTGTGCTAAGCTGCTGCAAGTCATTGGGTGGCTGCCCAGCTTGTGATTAAGGTGTTGGGACAGCTGAAGGAGCACATGCAAAAATGTCTTGGACCACACATCATTACTTTAATTTTCTATTTTGTAAGGAGTCAAATTTCTTAACAATATGTATACTTGAAGCTATGTATGCTGGGCAACACACCCCACTCTTATTACTGTTAATGGCAATAGAAAATATGCATATAACCCCACTGCATACTGCCTAGGCAATTTGTTTCTAACAGTGAAGTTACTACAAGAGAAGAAAATGCTTACATCTTGACTTTATTTCACCTTAAGTCTCAGTGTTTAAAAAACATTAAATTACTTGGTAGTAATCAAATGAAGCTGGTTAAATTTGCCTTTTAGATATCTGAAATGGATCTCTGTTTTATAGCTTGGAATATTTTTATTTAGGAAGATACAGTTGTGAGAACCTTTGATCTGCATGAAAATATTTTATTGCAGTTTCATTTGCCTGAACAAATATTTTCAGAACATTAACAGAAAAATTCAACATAAATTTAAAAGCCTATCGTATAATTTTGTGTACTAATATTTATATACTTGGTCCCAGGGAAGTTAAAAATGTAATGTTTTCATAGATTATATACAACACAATGTATTCTGGCTATACAGTACATAGTATCTAAAAGGGGAGGAGGGAGACTCATTATATTCAGTAAAACATCATTCATTTTAAGTGCAGCTTCTACATGTTAGCAAAGTAGAAATCTTATTCTGATAAATAAATAAAAAAACTCATATCACTAAGGAGATTCTGTTGATGGAGATAAGATAACGTCACAAAGAATGCAACTGTAGGAAATCTGTATGTTACAGAACACAGCCTTCACCTTTACTGACTTAATTTTCTGTCCCCCCAATAATTCAATCCTATTGCTTTCCACAGTAAAAAGGCACAGGTTGCTACTCCTTAGGTATTTGAGAGAAGGTTTGTAATGTAGGTTCATCTCAGCTCTGAATCTTTTATTTAGGCCTTGTCCCATCTACTGTTCACATCATTAAAAATTAAATCTGAGTTCAAGCATCTCTGATCCTCATACAGGAAACTGCCAGCAGCCCTGTGCTCAGCACAAGATGAACCCTACCTTACATTTATACTCAATATACGCATACTTATAAGAATAAGCTTATGGACAGTCAGTTCAAATGAGTATAGCCTGTTTTTACTTCTGACTTTTCCTCCTTCCCTGCCAAATGAAGTTACAAGACAATACTTGGTTCTCAGATTTGCCAAGCTTCACCTATTTATTTCACAAGCTGTCAAAGGCTTGTTCTATCACACCCAGTTGAAACAATGAGTTCAGTCTGTGTCCAAGCCAATACAACAGCTCACCTCTGACAACAAGGGCAGGTCCTACTTCATCTGTGCACTGCTTTCCTCTCTCCTCTATCCATAGTAGTGCAATACTGTTCTGAGCTAGTTCAGATAGCTGTGTCAGCCCAAGAGCAGTCTGACCAAACTCATGTACTCCTTCTGCCAGATCAGTGAGCCTGATGAGGTGAGCTGCAACTAAATGTTGAGGATGGTGGGAAGGGGAAACAAAATGAAAAAGTACTGTTCCTTTCCATGTTAGTAATTAAATGGCAGTTTGATTAAGCTGAAAAATTTAAACTTGCCTTCAAAACAGTTTTTTTTTTACCACTATTCAACTTTAATCTTACTATTTCTGCTTCTGACTCAATGAAGTTCTTCTTTGCCCCACGCTTAATCTGCTTTCTCCAGCTGTATTATTGATTAATCTTATCCAAAATCAATCCCCCAGTTCCTTCTGTATTATTTACTTTGATATTAGAACCTATATGGCCCCAAAGTAGTCAAAGAGCTTGAGCTGACCTGTGGTGCATGCCTTTCTTAAAGGGAGGTAGGAAGGGGTAGAAGTTGACATGGAGGAGGAGGAAATTTTGCTTGAGTATTAACCTAAGAGCTAGTAGACAAGTGAGAATGAGCAGCGCCACAGCTATACAAAAAGAACTGTGAGAAAAATAAGTTAACAAAGATAAGCATAAAAAATTTCAAGCCCAGTTAGGCAGTGCAGTTAGTACACTGTGTCATAGAGCTGTAACATCTGGCTGCTCCCAAAAAAGATGGGCAAGATGAGATTCATGGGTGACTCCAGCATTTGCAATGCCCCCATTGATGAGGTGCAGACCATCAGGATGAATCCAAGCAAGGCAGAACTGAGGAATGTTTATTTGTCCATCAACAACCAGAGTCAAGGCAAGAGCCAGGTCCAAGGCCTGGTCTGGAAATGAAGAAAACAACATAACGAATAAGACAAGGCCGCAGCATGTGTCAGTGTGTGTACTAGGTTAATCCTGGATATAGGCACAGAGGCAAATACACTACAGCATGAGTGTCCAACCTTTTGGATTTTCTGGGCCACACTGAGTGAAAAGGAATGGTCTAGGGCTGCATATAAAATTTGTCTAATATTGTTAATGTATATAAGTAACAAAGCTTATTTTTTTATATTTTTTTATTATATTTTTATTAAAGTGCAGAAAACCTCATAAAACTAGTGGGATGCTTGATCTTGTTTTTGTTAAACTAACGTATCATACTGGTTTGATGGAAGTGGTTGCAATTCTTACTGAGTTCTCAAGGTGTTCATCACAAATGTACATACTGCCAAAAAGCAATGACATGAATAAGGAATGATTGTAAAGCAAGGGATATTTTTATCTGGTAAGATAGGTCTTAAAAAAGCCTGGCAAAGAGACATGATCGAATTTTTTAGTTGAGTATCTGATATATGAGTTGAGTATCAGCTCAATCTGATTTTGGGTTGAATATCAGCTCTTATACATTCAGTTTGAAAATTCACAAGTAATACATTTATGTCAACAGATTCCTTTTACAAAACAGAAGGCAGGGCTATAATTTTTTCACTGTTCACAGGACTGAGTTCAGCTAATGTACCAAAATGCATATTTTTTTCCTCATAATTTGAGTCTGCCCTGCACTATGCTCTCCCTATGTCTTTGTTTCAGCACAGAGAGTGCCAGTCACACACTAGAGTTTGGTTGTTGTTGAGTGATGGATGTGCACCAAGTCCAGATCAGGCCACTCAGCATGGCAGAACCACTGCTGTGACGGCATGGGGCAAGAGGCAGCCTCAGGACAAGCTGGGCTTGGCCACATGCAGAACACAGGCCATGGGTTGGACATGCCTGCACTACAGCATCCCTCTGACAGTGTCTGGGTGCTCAGGCCTGGGTTGAAATGGGGCTCCTGGGCCTATGGGAATGGGTATTGGAAAACCAAAGTGAGGCACATTAGGGCCACTAAGGCCTCTGAATTTTCCCAGGCCCTGATCCTTGGGCAACTTTTGTAAGGTGAGGCTGGTTAGGGCTACTTACTTGGGAGGTTTTTGCTGTAGGTTCAAATACTTTTTGTTTAATAACTGGCTATGAATAGATATTTTGACACAAAAAACCTTCATCACCAAACTTCTAGGTGAAACCCTATTTGTGTGTACATATCTTTCTTGTTTCATGACAGTTAAACTACTGCAAACCAACTCTTCATCCTCCCCATTTCTCTCCCCAGACACTCACTGCTGTCACTGTCTTTATAAATGCCCTTTAGAGCTTCAAGAGAAAGGCTACGTAAATGTATTCTGTGACATTCAATAGTGTTTGGATATGCTCCCACTTTGTGTTCTGTTATTTACCTTGTACCTACTATGATTCATTTTTTGGAAACTGGTTTTTACTGTGTAATGAGGTCTTCCCTTATGGTATAAGCTGTTGCAGTTCTAATTCTGATGCTGCTATTTTTTTAACCTCAGTGTGTTTATTGATCATTAATGTAACCATCTGGTGGATTTTTAAACTGTGGAAGAGTTGCTGTAAATGTATATTTTTAGTGCTTTTGTTAGGAATTTGAAGGCACTGGAAAGAGATAGCCAAGGACTGTCCAGGACAAATATCTAGTACTCACATGGAGGTTACAGCCTTTAGTTTGGAGGAACCTACTTATAATTTTTCACAGGACTGCTTGAGTGTAATTCCCTAGGTGATTCCTAATGATTCCAAGATTTCAGATTATATGAATGCGCTTGACTTTATTTGAAATCAGAACTGAACAGACTAATCTGAATGTACCTCTTGCTAATGAGTTCAGAACTCCAACAACACTGGGCAAAATAAATAAACCTGAACAGTGTGAGGACCATTAACTTTAATGTTTGCCTAGTGATGAGAGAATAGTCTGGGCCAAGTGTCTATACTTTACTGTGTTTTTTGTTTGTTTGTTTGTTTGTTTGTTTGTTTTGTGATGGTTTGCATTTGGAAACATAAAGAGATTCAAAGTTAGAAATGTTGTCATAATGACCTCTTTAATCTTGCATGCAAAACATCTCAGTTTACTTGCCATCCCTGTTCTTCAGTGGCAAACATTATAAGACGGAGCAAAGCCTGCATTTATGAGTTGCTCATAGATAAATTTAGCTTTTATATCCCTCTTTTTAAAATCCTGATTTCATCATATTCTCCTTTGAATGGGTTAAATTTTCCACTGCTAATATCCTAAAACTCTGGTAGTTACTAATGGAGGCAACTCATAAACATGGTTTAGAGAGTCCTGTCTTTGGAAAAGCATTTCAGGAGACCAATATATGAAATCAATTCTGAAGTCCCTTGACCTCAGGATAGAACTGAAGATTGATAATTTACTCAATACTTACATGACCTGGAGAACAAAAGATTGCCAAATCAGTCTAAACTAAATTACTTTTGACCTTAAACTAAGCATTCACGTGCAATTAAAACTACAGCTAAGAGGCTGTTGAGATTATTTTGAGTTTATACAAGGGATGCTCTGAAGGTAATGTGTCCTATTTTATTACGTTGTAATGGATCAGCAGCAGAGGGGCAATGAGACACAATGGCATCTGTCATGGAAGAAGATATGAAGCAAAGTTGTGTCACTAAATGTCTCTATGTGGAAAATAGTCCACCCATTGTCATTCATCAGTTCTTGTCAAAAGTTTATGGAGACCAAACTGTGGATGTCTGCACAGTGAATTTATGGCTGGTTTTTAGCAGCAATGACAATGAGTTGAACACTTAAAGGAAAGATTGGATGGGTCCCTGGCTGATAAAATACTTGATTTAGCAGCTGACAACATTGCCTGTGGCAAGCAGGTTGGAACTTGATGATACATAAGATCCCTTCCAACCCCAACCTTTCTATGATTCTACGATTCCATAAAGAATTCCATAAAGAAATCCGTAAACAAAGACAAGCCACATTCTGGATGGCCATGCAGATTTTTAGAAGTCCAACATGAAGACCCCTGTTCATCACAGGTGAAACTGCATAGCTAATGGTGATGACTATATCAAAAAAACAGTGTTTTGTAGCGGAGAATTTGCTCTATCAAATGTTATTGTACTCTTTTTATTTGTTGTCATACCCATGGAAATAAACAGGAAGAATTACTTTCAGACTGTCCTCTGTATGTCTTCTGTGCTACATAATAGAGCTGCAACTTGAAGATGGAGATGGGAGGCTTAAAGCATGAGAGTAGTGGGCATTTTTAGTTGCACAGACTGGTAACAGGAGAGATAAACTTTTTGTGTTAAATACAGATCGTGCATGCTGTGTTCAAGAAATATTTCTGTTGGTGAATTTAACTACCATTGATTCATGGAGTGTTGTATAAACATTTGTTGATTTCTATCTGTTCTGATTTACACTTCTGCCCTGAGGTTTGCTTTGTGTTAGGGCAAAATGAAATTATCAAAGAAAACTCACTTTAAATTACAGTGTTTCAAGTGGTTTTGCTTTCCAACCCATGCTATACCTCAAATTTTGCATAATTTCATTTTGCATAATTTCCAAGGAGGAAGATAAATTGTCTCAGACTTATTTGGAATGAGTTTGAAGCTTATATATTTATGAACCTTTAGAAAACTAAGTGTGTAATTTATTATCAAACAAATTAAATATTGTGACAACTTGCAGGAGGTTGGGAGGATCCTAGGGGACTTCTATACATCAATCTGTTGGAAGAGAATGTGTTCTTATTTCAGCTTCAAATGGTCAGATGATAATTACACATTTTGCATTGTGAATACTCAAGCTGCCACCTCATCTCTACAGCAAGTTCCTCCAGATCCAGTATGAAGCCAACTGCTCAAAAACAAGATGAAGATAATTTGCAGCAATATCTATATGCCTGTTCCATGGATTAAAAAAAAAAAAAAAAAAAATCAGTGGTAGTCTGGGTAGCATTATTCTATCATTCTCACTTTTTATTTTGTACTCATATAGAGCTTGGAAGAGAAGTTTGAAAGTTGTCAGAGAACAATCAGAGGAAATGCATAAAATGAAATAAAGACCACCTCTTCCTCTCTTTTTTGTTTGAACATATTTCTGAATCTAGATCTTATAAATTGCCTCCAGGATTGCCAATATAATTGCAGGTAGTAAGTGTTCTTATTGCAGTAATTCAAGTGGTTAGCTACCTAAATGAATGCATTATTATCTAGAAACACTTTGAATTGCAATACTGGCATCCTCAAAGCCCACTTAAAAAATGAAAGGCAAAACTCAAACCTAAAAACTGCAGACTTTGAAGTATGGATACTAGAATCATAGAATCATAGAACAGCTCAGGTTGGAAAAGGACTTCAAGATTACCAAGTCCAACTGCAACCTAACAATACTACCCTAACTCTAACAACCCACCACTAAGTTATGCCCCTAAGTACCACATCCAAATGGTTTTTAAACACATCCAGGGATGGTGACTCAACCCTGGGGAGTCAATTCCAGTGCTTAACAATCCTTTCTGTAAAGAAGTTTTTCCTGATATCCAACATAAACCTCCCCTTGTTATTATCCCGTTAATTAGACAGCCTCATATGAATGTGCAATTACTTCCATATGAATATATTTTGCTTCTGTCAGATCTTCATTTGCTAATAACTTTCAGTGAACACAAGTGGAAAAAAAGTCTTCAGAATGGACTTTGCCCATGACAAAACTTTGAGGGGCTTTTTTTGGATCCATTTGATGTTATAGCAGAACTGTTAAAAAAATTAAATGATGCAAGCATGGTTCAAAACATTATTGATTAGCTGAAAATTGTTGTAGTTAAGGCTGTACCAGTATTTGAACTGGATCTGCCCAGCCTAGTCTGCTGTTTCATAGGATTCACAGCTTATATATACCATTCCTTATAATAGTATTTTGTAAAGGAAACTACATCTTCTCTAAGGCATGTGGTTATCATTCTGTTCCAGACAGCATATTGTAGAGCACATCTTCAGGTAGAATCTCAGTCACTGTGAAGAGAAAAATGCATTAATTTTATAAGATAGGAAAACATTTCCTCTTTGAAACATGGTTACTAAAGTGGGACAAAATGAAAAATATTGTCGTTTCAGACTCAAATACTTTCAGAATGTTTTGTTTCATAAGAACTTTAAAAGTATTTTTCCTGCGAGTTAGGATGGAAACAAAGACAGGAAAATTAAGATTCCCCAGAGGTAAAAGCACAGATTTTCTCACCCACTTTAAACAAATGATTTTTCTTGTTCTTTAGTTGTAAGTCATCAGTAGCTGGTATATTAACATTTTCCTTCTGTACATTCACTGGCTTACCTAAAGGTCTACAAGAAAACATGCAAATAAATTGCATCATTTCCCTAAAAATGCACAATCTTTTAACAAAAACAGATTCTCAATAAGCAAAATAAGTGAAAACTCTTAAAATAAGTAGTCAAGAAAAACTGTTTTCACTGACAATTTTGCATAAGTCATGCTAGCAGCATTTAGGAAGAAATTAATTTCTGTGGTAAACCATTGATAAACAGTGCAATTAGGCAAATAACTCATAAAAAAAAAAGATTTTTATGCATGTTCTCATGTGAAATACAGCCTGAAAAAATAACTGTGGACGTTCAAAGTTTTCCGTGAGCTTCTCTGTGTATGATCACTGTTGTCTGTAAAATGGTTTATGGATGCAGAAATATTTAAGAAAAAGAAGATTATTATATTTATGGGTTGTTGAAATGTCAGTTCCTGTAATGTTGAAGTGATTCAACCACTCTGTGATTCTGTGATTTTCTTGGCATAGAGGATATTGGAAAGTGATGCTGGAGCTCTAAAAGGGCTGTGACGGGATGGGAGGTCCCTGCGATGAGAGGTCATTAGGCAACTGTGAGAACATATGTGTTGTTGACAAGGCCTTTGAAAGGTGAATTTGGAAGTGAACAAATAGTAAGCCAATTTTAAAGTTAGCTTTCAACAAGCATTTCTGCTGACATAAAGTGTTTTTTGTGTACCAGAACTCAATGCAAGACATTAGGGGAGGACAAATTGATTTTATTTTAAAACAGTTATCTTCAGGGATTCATACTGTCATAAATGTATATTCACAACATGAAGATGGATGTTCCCAGTCCGTCCAACACGTATGTATGCCATCGTCTGCATATGTCTGGATGGGCTGCTCATGATCTCATGCATTTATGTGCAAGACGATGCAATGCCCTACTGGCAGTTCATTGTGTGATCTTTTCAGGCTGGCAACCAGGTGCCAATTAATCTTTTATACTTTTGGGAACTGACAGTGATCAGAATCTTATACCTCTCTGTACTATTCCAGCTCTGTGAATCATTAGAATTTATTCTCTGCCCTCTGTTACCTTATTAGGGTGTTTTAAGAAACCTGTCCTCTTCTCTAGTGTCCTTCATTGTCTTTTAGTGACTGGAGTTAGTTTTTTTTATTATTCTGGATGGAGGCATTTCTTACTGTAGGCTATCCTTTTTGTTTCTGAATTAGGTGTCCTGAAAAGCAGCACTTTAATGTTCCGTGGTATTGACGAACTGAGTTTTATAAGCACCCACAATACTCTTAGAGCTTTTACTGCTGTTTTTCCCTCTCTGACACAAACCTTCCCATTTACTCTTCATTCCTGCCCATCTAAGCATTTCCATTGTGATTCTCTATAATTATTGTGTGCATGACTTACCACAGGCACAGTAAAAATTATAAAAACATTTTATGCTTTCAGACTCTTCCCCAGGGGGCATTACCGTCTCTTCCCTACACCACAGCCTGATCTCCCTGCTGGGTCAGCGACAGCACATTTGGCACTCCTGAGAATCCCTGGGAAAAAGACCTGGAAAAGGCAAATGATTGTTTCTGCTCTGGTTGGAGAGAGGAGGCTAAAAGCTGAATACTGCCAAATTTAAGAAAAATAAGACACTTTGAAATAGCATATGAAAGTCTTTACATAAAGGCCAGATGCCTTTCTGGAAAGTTACTTTAGTACTATGTACGGTTTTCAGCTCAGGTCAAGGGCAGCTGTGTGTAATGCAATCTCCTATACTGTTGAGTGGTCATCTTCATGATCTAATGGTCTTGTTTGGCTTGAGATACTTGTAATGTCTTACAGTGCTGAGTATCTGGAATTCCAAGACAGATTTCTCAGGTGCTCAGGAGAAGGAGAAAGAGTTTAGAGAATGGACAGGGAAGAAAGCTTTGGAAAAGAGCCTCTGCTTAGGGGGCAATGCAGTGGCAGTTTACATCAAGCCTGCAGAGTTGTCTCTTTTTTTGTCTTCATTAAGAGAAAAGCATATTGTTATTACCTTTTTTTTTTTTTTTAATCCATGCTATAAATAAAATACCTCTTTGTTTTCGATCTCTAACTATCTTAAAATCCTCAGCTGAAGCCTCATGACACTTTCATGACTTAAGTTTTATGCTTAGTTCACAGAGAGATAAATGAGAGCATAGGCAGGTTGAAGGACTCACACAAGATCTCCCTGAGAGATAGAGGCCAGTTAAATTAATCAGTTTGAGAGTCCAGGGTTGCATTTCCATAGCCTCTGCTCTAACTACTGAATCAGAAGAGCTACCAGAGAAAGATACTGCCAAAAGCCAGTGGTTTTTGTTTTTTAAAACCACAAGAAGAATTTTCTCAATTCCACAGGGTCCCCCTCTTGTGCTTGGTGCAGATTATTTAATAACTTACTTTCTAAAAAATGTAAAGCTTTAAGCAGACTGAAGGCCATTGAAGTTTTAATTCTCAGAACTATCCCCTGATTTGACTGTTATCTAGTTCCTATTCAGGCAAGATAGGAATTAAGAATGATGGACTCAAAAAATCTGGTATTTCAGAGAATCAGTCTTTGCCAGGCATTATATACTCATGACAGAAAATAATTGAGGCATAAATACAGTGCTCAGTCATTGCTGTATATTAACAACACCATGTTGCTCCCATAAATGCTGAATGTAGTGAAGAGGAAAATGGAGCCTTAATGTTCATGAATTTGGATTGTGGCATTTTTTGAAGTGAGTAAACCAGGCAGCATTGCTTTAGTTTGTCTATGTCTCTGCAAACACTTCAGGTTCCAGAAAGGCATCTTTTCAGCTGGGAGGCTGACTGGGCTTGGTGAAGGTTGTCTCTCTGATGTATTTTACAAATGAGATATTCACTTCTGTTTGTATTTTTAAAAATGGTGAAACAATGAAAGATCAAGTCATAACAAGATAGAAATGAAAAGATACTCTTTTCTAATAGTGGCAGTTTTAATAGGTGGGTCAAAACTGTGTCATTGTCAGCATTTCTCTGTTTTCTAAGCAAATGAGAACTGGCAAGGGGACAAAAGCATTTCAGCTGTCCTAGGACCTGAAGTAGTTATGGTTCAATGCTAAATCAGGAAGATATTGTAGAAATTTCTAGAAGAAATTTGCTCAGAAGAAAAAGGTATATGTATCTTTCTGTATTTGTATTTCCATACTGAAAGGACAGTCCTATGACATCATCTAGTGGCAGGAAGAATGGAAGAAATAAAATGGCAGAAAAGAGACCAGGCACTTTCATCTTGCTGCCAACAAAACATGGAGGAAAGATGTAACCAAAATACCCAGAGGTTTCTTTAATTCTCAGATACAATTCCACACATGAATTGTTCAAGGGCAGTTGGGCTCCCAGACACAAGAAAATTCTGTAGTAAGCTTAATTACTCACACATTTTAATAAACAGGAGACTAGCACAGAGTTTTTCTCCCAGTTTCTCAATAAACCCACCTTGTAATATTACAGGGCAAACTTCTAACTGAAAACTCCAGCTGTCCAGAGTTGAGAAAAACAACACAAAGTTTAAGGAGACCTCTTTCTCATTAAATCACATTTGGCAAACAGGTTACATCTACCTCTGATTATTTTCAGAAACTTCCTAGTTTTTTTCATTCTGTTGATGATCATCTTCAAGAAAACATCCTACTCCACTGCTTCTCCCACTGGCATTTCCTCTGCCAATATATTGTCTTGCCAGTTGCTCCCTATTAATGATGTCTTAGTTCTTCCTCTTCTAGTGACATTTCTTCCCAGAACTCTCACTTTTCTGTTCCTACACAACCAATCTTGCCCACCCAAAGCCCTGGCAGCCCTGCTGTAGGAAATCTACATTCTTTCTCTTTCACTTCAGGGATGGCCAAGTTAGAGAGGGAAACAGAAACCCAAATAACATTCTGGATTGAATTCAGAGAGGCAGCAGTGTACAACAGTAATGGATGGAGATGATAAATACCACAAAACCTTTGGCAAAATAACAAGAAAACAGACTGCAACCCTCTCCCCTGTATGTATCACTTTTGTACTTTTTCCTCCTTTACCTGAGGCTGTACTTATGAGCAATTTGCAGTATCTGCAGCATTCCTTCATAAATTGAAGTTGTCAACAGTATTTGTTGAGGCCAAATAAGCCTTCAGAGAGCCTGTTTCTACAGAAGCCAACTCTATTTATTGTTCTCATCCAAACCTGGACTTGAAAAGAAAAGGTTCAGGTAAGTTTATGTTTAGAATAGAGATGAGGTAGGCTGAAGGTGGGATTGTGATGAGGAATAAAGGGTAAATATTTTATACAATATTCTCTCAGGTTCCAGTTCAAACAGCATCTTATGAAATGTCAGACATCTGAGTGGTGGAAATTCTCCAATGGCATCTGTTCTTCACAAGGCTTTGATGAAATGTTTCAAGACTGGAAACCTCTCTTGTAATATTTATTTTGTACTGGTCCTGGCTTGGGGTGAGCTCTGGAATCAGAATCATTGATATTTCCAGATGTTTGCATATCAAACTGAAACTGCAACCTCCTCTTAACCTGAACTGTTTAAAAGACTTTGAGACATTTTGTCTGGCTCTGCTTAGATGAAAGCAATACTTATTTAATATTCATTTACTGGGAAGAAGAATATTTTTTATTTTGGGACACTAATTTCTCTCAATATTTCAAATACATCCAATAGTATCATTTTCAGTTCTCTTCATCTCTCTCCATCACCTCTCTCCCTCAACAGAAGGTCCAGATAGACTATCTGACTACATATATTCTTAATGCTGTGCCTGTCTGTAATGAACACTCTAAATTTATGTATTTTCTGCTTTTTGTTTTTTCACTCATCTCCTGCCTCACTCTCTTATTGGTGCATGCTGTCCATACAGTGGGAAAATCACACAATTCAGCTATATTTGAATATTGTCGATATCCATCTCAACTCAGTATTACTCTTCGGAAACAGTTGGAAGCTGCAGCCTAATGAAAAATCTCCCCATGAAAGTGAGAAACCTGTGCTATGTGTTCCTGGAGAGAATAAGTTTTCTGTGATGCCAGCTGTTCATGGTTTGTTTTGATGGCAGCAATTCTTTCAGTCAAAATAAAGCTTGGTTATACCTTATCTAATCAACCTAGTTGAGATAACTGTATATGACGAAAACTCAAGTTATAACTGAGGATCAGTTATTTCTCAGAAAAGGAGGATAAAAGTGAGCTCTTTAAATCCAATGGGAAAACAAAAAGGAAGATGGAGGGCTGAGCTTTTCAAATAACTTACTTATATTTCGGCTGCCATCACTGACCCAGTGGGTGTTTGTGCTGGCTTAGCAACCTATGTCAAGTGAACAGCTCCAGAACAGATGATACTGAATATTACTCTGACCAGAAGTTACAACATTATCCAAAGACCAGTACTAAAATACAGTTAGCATGACTTCATATGTGTTTTCTCTTTTACTTTAGATGTGTATCCTCAAACTAGTTTTGTAAATAGGAACAGAGAGCTGTAATTGACCTTGCTGAAGTGGTCTTTATTTTCCACAGTTCAAGATCAAAGCAGTTATGTTACATTAAATAACTCTTCTAATTAACGATGTCTGAACAAACAACACTAAAAGCAGCCTGGGATGCACATCCTACAGTCTGCAGCCATTCTGTGGCACATTTGAATAAAGCTGTTCCCCTTGCCTCCACAGCTAAGTGAACTCTAATAATTAAAAAATGATTCTGGATTGAAAGCTGAATCAGGTTGATAACAAGATTGTTAGGGAACTTGCACTGTGCTTCAGTGCGACCTGGAATTATTATACTTTTCCCTGGCTTCAGATGCATATCTGTTTTTCTCTTGAAATATTCCCTGTCTGTTCCAAAACACGTTAAGCTGAGAGTTATCAGACTCCATAGAAAATAAGAAGAAAAAGATGAGCTTTGAACTAACACTAACTTTCAACTAACAGAATGGTATATAAAAATAGAAGAAACAAAAATCCCTGAGATTAGTTTCCAGAGTTGGTTTGTTTTTAATCATCTATCTTTTCTCCCCTGGTTCAATTATTTTAAACTGAACATGTATGACTTCTTTGGCTTAGGCTACTGCCTTGCTACAACTGAGGGGAAAAATCTTAAACACATCCAAGTTTTTAAGCTAAAAGCAGTGACGTTTCACAGTGAGACAGAAGCAGAGAATAAGAGCTGGGGCTGTAGAGAGTCCTTGGCATGCTGCAGTCCCACTAGGCTCTGCAGCCCCAAAGCCATGCTCAGGATCTGCAGAGCTGAAAGCTGAGCCAGACAAGCAAGAGGGGCCCCATTCCCCTCAGCCACTAGCACAGTTACTGGATAATTACTCAACATTGAATCAGGGTGGATATTGCTTATAGCACATAGGTTCCAGGCCCTCTCACCATTCCCTATCTTCCTTTTCCCTGCCCTACCACAGTGATATGATAGCCCAGGCATTCATAAGCCAAACCAGGAAAGACTCATTGTAGTTAAGAACAGCTTTGACTGTTCTTGAAGTTGAGTATTCTGCTGAGCAACCTATTAGCAGTGAGGCAAGGAACACATGCTTTTGGCAAAATGGCTCAAGGCTTTGGTCCTCTTGGTAGACATAGTTTAAGATAATGTAAGTATTGTTTATGAATCCAAATATGTGCTATTTCAGTATTACAGATGGTTATAGACTTCCACTATTAATTTTTCTTTATACGCTAATAAATTTAAAAAGCCCTGATCATTTTTGTTGAATTTTCATTTTTTTTTCCTTTACAAAAAAAAAGGAAAAAAAGTTGGGGGAATTTTTTACAAGACCCTACATGTTGCTAAGCTTAAAATATGGGAAAGTATTCTGTTGTCTGTTTATACAATTCTAATCATATTCTTTATAACCGAACCTACACAAAAGCATACACAAAAATGCCCCACCCAATAGTAACATCACGGACCCCATCCATAAGGAGGTGTAGAGTCCATGCTTGATTTTGTGGGTAAAGCTTTTAAGCTATTAAAATCAGTTTGATGTACACACACTCTTTGTGTGTGTGTGCCATCTGCTGCTCAGATGCAGGAGAGCGTGGCTCCTCCCATAGGGGCAGAGGTGTGATGGCCCACCTTTATTTCTGTTTTGAGCAAGACTCGGGTCCTACTGATTTCATTTCAGAGCCAGAGCTATGTAAGGATTTAAATCTTCACGTCTATGGCATAATACCTGCAAACATCTGTCCATTTCTGTCAGCTGTCAGTAGGAAATGCCATGCAGAAAGCTATGCAACTGTGGTGTTCACCACAGTCTCCCTAGATTGTTGTTTCAGGAATTGCATATCCCAAAATATCTAGGAGATTTGCTGCAAGCGTTGTTATACTTCTCTTGAGCATTACTGAAACATGACCTAAAGTACCTCTGACCTTTCGTTCTGGCCTTTTGCATGGTTCTGACATATAATAGACTGATACCCTCAAGGGGTTTTGCTTTATCCAATTTACTGGGCTAAGATGTAAAGATCAGAAGTATAAATATATTGGGATAAATATGTTGGGATAAATCTATTGGACTGCATTTATCGAACAAGTGTAACCTGGACAATAATAGATGCAATTAGCCATTCTAGGCATCAGAACTAGGAAACCAAAAATCAACTAAAATCTCTGAAAATATTTAGAGCTGTAGTCAGCCACACTGCCACTAAACCCCTGTTAGAAGGATAGCTCTGTCTTTTACACTGAGCAGGGAGTTTAACTCATCTGCTAGTTTCTAGCTGACATCATGGTCCTTATGGATTTATAGTTGCAGTTAAGGTAGCATCTCCACATATTTCAGTACAGAATTTGAATTAAAATCTGTAGGGTTTTTTTTTTTTTTTTTTTTGTGATTTTTTTCCTTTGGTTAAGTCTAGTTTTCTTTTTGTTGTACTTCACAAACAAATAACATCTGTGTTTTAAAATGAAGTCTGTTCAACTGTGTGTCTGCTTGCAAGGCAAACTCAATGAAACATTGGAGACCAAGTACTGCAACCCAATTTCTGCTGAAGGATGGGATTAGGAGAAAATGACTGCTTTGGTTCATTTTCATCTCTGACATGGATCAGCATATCTATCTGAGGCTGTTTAAACAATCCATTAACCATTTACACAGATTACACACACACACAAACAAAAAAACCTCTTAAGTACATATATGAAATTTCACATCAGTTATAGCTAGAGAATAGTTTCAAGTTTTTATTTTTACTGGCACACAAAGCAGATAGGCTAAACCTTAAACTCATATTTTAAAATATGATTCCTTGATCTTAAATATGTATAAACTATCCCTAGTATGGCCTGACTGACAAATATTTCTCTGTCAAATATGTACCATTTACAAGCAGAATGCTGTCTCTTCTTTCTAGTCACCAGCCCCAGGAGCTCAGCTGGGGCCTTGTGTGTGAAGCTGAGAGCTTTTCTTTCCCCATAATAAAGGTCCTGCGGGCTAAACTACTGGTGAGTATTCAGTGACACTCTGAAATGCCTTTGATGGGCTTACACAAATGGAAAGATTGGTACTTAACAATGCTGTTGATGGTATACAAGAAGGTTTTGAATCGTGCTCACCCTGCGTGTCTGAGTGTATATGTACAAGCATGTGTCTGAATATACATAAGTATGTGAAATGTAAGGATTTATGTAACACAGGTACTTGAATTTCACCCATATTTGTGCGTGCGTGTATTTAGTATTTATTAAACAAGGACATTAAATAGAAACAGCAACAAAATGCTGCTTAAAGATTATTTAAACAAACGCACATTATGTGATTGTTCCACCTCACTCCAATCAAAAGTGCTGATTTTATTAAAGAGAAAGTATAAAAATTGGAAAAAAAAAAATCATTCTTAAATAAAAACCCTCTTTATATCTTAATTACTTCACTTCGAAATACTACACTGTGCTTTTTCCACATTTTTAAGGCTTTATGTCCAAAATGTGACATCTGAGTATGTGGCCAAGCCAGTGCTTCTTTTTTCCCAGTTAGGTGCACTGGTAAGAGGCAGCAGGCTGTATTTTCAGGAGACTGGAGAAAGTTGCTGGCAAATTTTCAGGGGCTATCATCCCCATCATGTCAGAGAGGATGTCTGCATACAACACAGGCTTCATATCAATGCTGTTTCCTTGGGAGTCAAATTTTGGTTTTTTTAGCCCACTCATTTTAAATGAATGAAAAAAATCCCATGGAGAAGGAGTCAGTCATTAAATAAAATACTTTTTCTTATAATTGCCAAATACATTCTTCCTCACTACCCTGCCAAAATTTTCCATAGATAAGGGGGTGAGATGGTTAATTGTGTTGTACACTCATCTCCAGCAAAGTGGAACAGCTGATGTTGCACAAATATAGCATCCTCTGGGTGAAATTCTATAGGTAAGTTACAAGTTCTGTGTTTGAGTACCAATACAGACTGCCACATGCACACACGTAAGTCCAAATAGCATGTAAAGTTTCTGTTTTTCTGATACTATACTTTATCTTTTCTACTTCCTAGAGAATTCTTTCTAAAATTCTTTCTAAAATTCTATTTAAATAGTACTTTTTAAAGGACTTGTTTTCTGTGCAGATCTCATGGGCAACCACTCAATAACAGTAAAATGATGAATGCAGTCATAGTTCTAAAAACATTTGACATTCATCAGACTGATGCCAGTTGTGTGCATTGACAGTAATCCTGTCTAATCCCCTCCACACGTATTATCTTTGTACACCTACTTTCCTTGTCTCACTTAGCAAGCCTATATTCTTATAACCACAGTATACAAGAGGGCAAAGAAACAGAACAAAATGCACATGCTCATACAGTGTTCTATGCTACAGTTTTGCATTATAATCTTAAAATTTATTTGTAGATTTGGTGCATAGAGTAAACATCTTAAGATATCATTAAGATAACATTAAGAAAGTTTTCCTTCTGTTTGTTTGTTTGTTTATTTCCCTCCCACTGGTGCATGTCTGTGTCTGTCTTTCTTGGCACGTTAACTGAAGCACAACTAGCAGCTGTAAAAGTCATCAGGAAAATGCAATATTTTGTAGTTAGAAGAAAGTTTCAGGTAACCAGCACCACTATATATAAGACCATTTTGTAGTCTTAAACACATGATATTGAAAATGCTCTGGGAGTGTATTTGTCTTTATGTATATGGATTTAATAAGTCAAAGATACTGTTAAGGCTCTCAGCCTCATATCTACCCTATGAGACGTTTCATGATGTATGCAAAACTACCATCTATAGGTGCAGTGTGGTATGCAAAGGTCCTGAATTTGTGGAGTCTCCATAGTTATTTTTCAATTCTCAGTTTTACAGCATCTGACTTAACTTTGTTTTTTTACTACATTGACCAACATATAAACTGCTTACTCATCCACTAGTAGAAATGAAGACGAGACTCTGTTAGGTTGTGTTCTCAAATGCTATTATTTTCAACTTGAATCATCTAACTGATTGGATGATGCTCAACTAATTTTATGCTACACATGGTTCAGATATCAATAGTTTGTACTGACTAATACTATGCTGTGTGAAGTATCTTTCCAAATTTCTATCCCAGAATGAGACATCATAGAGAGGCCTTATTTTCTGAAATTCTGGATCTTCTGGAAATTTGTTGTCTTTATGTAACCTCGTCACATCTCTCATTGAGGTTGCAATGTGATCAAAATACATGTGTTGCTGCAGAAAAACAAAACAAAACAAAACGTGTCCTCTTTCACCTGTTTTCTAAGGCCTGGTATGCTAAAAATTGCTTGGAACTTGAATCTGGTGTCATCCTCATAACCCATGTACCAATGGTGTCATGGAAATCAGTAATTTAATTCTAGCCTGATTTTCAAAGCCCATGTTACTTCCATCTGAAAATTCATACTTTTTTTGTCCAAGAGATTCCACAGTGAGTTAGTCAGCTTTCATAACCCTTCTGAACAGATTTGAAAAAGATAAACGACAAGTCTGAATTTCAGGCAAGTTTGATTAGAGATAAGCATTTAATTGCCTGGTGATAATATCTGAGATAAACTTGTACTGCTCAGAGCCCTCTGATTTGGGGTGACAGACTAGCAGATACACTTCCCAAGATCATGGAAAAATGTATCTTCAGATGACCTTATCTTATGATAGAAGATTAGGAAAAGTTGTTCTGTTCAACTCAGCAAGCAAGAGACTAACACAACTGCACTGAAAACACACGAGAGAAACTGCTCTCCCCAGAGCCTTCTCTGCTCCAGGCTGAAGAGTCCCAGCTCTCTCAGCTTGTCCCTGTAGAGGAGGTGCTCCAGCCCTTTGATTATCTTCATGGCCCTTCTCTGGACCCACTCCAATAACTTGATGTCATTTTTGTGCTGAATGACCTGAAATTGGACACAGTACTCCAGGTAAGGTCTCACAAGAGTAGAGTAGAGGGCAGAAGAACCTCCCTTGACCTGCTGGTCATGCTTCTCCTGATGCAACCCAGGATACAGTCAGCTTTCTGGGCTGCAAGCACACATTGTCAGCTCACATTCAGTCTTTCATCAGTCAGAATCCCCAAATCCTTCTCCTCGGGGCTGCTCTCAAGTCATTCTCCACCCAAACTCTATCTGCCTGAGATTGCTCTGATCCAGGTGCAGGACTTTGCACTTGACCTTGTTGAACCTCATGAGGTTGGCATGGGCCCACCTCTCAAGCCTGTCTAAGACCCTCTGGATGGCATCCCTTTCCACTAGAGTGTGAACTGCACCATTCAGCTTGATATCATCTGCAAACCTGTTGAGGTTGCACTCAATCCCAATGTCTATGTTGCCTACAAGGATGTTAAAAAATACCAGTCCCAACAGTGATCCCTGCGGAATGGCACTCATCACTGATCTCCACTCAGACACTTAGCTGTAGACTGCAACTCTCTGAGTGCAACCATTCAGCCAATTGCTTATCCAGTGAGTGGTCTATCCATCAAATCCATTTTCCTCCAATTTAGTGACCAGAATGTCATGCGGACAGTGTCAAATGCTTTGCACACATCCAGGTAGATGATGTCAGTTGCTCTTTCTTTATCTGCTGACACTGTAACACCATTATAAAAGGCTACCAAGTTTGTCAAGGACTATTTGCACTTAGTGAAGCTATATTGGTTACCACCAATTACCTCGTCTTTATTTTCCATGTGCCTTAGGAGGGCTTCAAGAGGATCTGGTCCATGATCTTGCCAGGCTCAGAGATGAGACTGACTGGCCTGTGGTTCCTTGGATCTTCCTTTCTTGAAAATGGGGACTATGTTCCCACTATTCCAGTCAGTTGGAACTTCAACAGGCTGCCATGACTTTTCAAATATGATGGAAGCACATTACACTTCTCCCTAAGTTGTACTGTACATCCTAGTATTTCTTAATAAAAGCATGATAAGGGATTTGTGCTTGCAAATTTTGGCAGAACATAAAATGCTCAGATCTAGGCTTTATGGAAAAGGAGGAAATAAAAATGGTGAAAGTTGGAAGGATATTTTACTATGCTTCAGAGGGCTCAGGCAGAGTGCAGCTTTCAGTACTTCACTACTGAAAGATTCAGAGCTAATGATTCAGTGAAAGGGATAACAGGGAGAGGACTTCTATTGAGAAAGAAAGGAAATATCGGTACTGAGTAGAATTAATTCTGCACATAGTTACCCATGGAGGAGAGAGGAGAAGGTAAAGAAAAATCCCTAGCACATCTAAGCACTGTGCCATGTATCATGTTTAAATAGAGTGTCCAAAGGAAAGGACAGAAGATTTAGCCAACATGTTCTCAGAGCACCCCCACTAGTCAATTTAAAGAGTAATACTGGCACTCTTTCTCTGGAAGAAGACAATAGACTGCTTTTCTGGCCAGAAATAGTGATGTGTCAGCGTCTGCAAGAAGTGAAGCTGGGAAAGGAAAAAAAAAAAAAAAAAGGGTGATAAACTGAAAGCTGAAACCTTCCTCCTGCCAAAGTATCTCTTCTCAGAAATGCACTAAAAAATATGTGCATACTTTCAAATCCATGAACTCTTCTGAAAGTAATAATGAAGGTAAGGGCTGGTAGCTAAGCTCAAGAAAGGCATTTTGTCATGAAGAGCTTTTGTTTCTTCACTCATTTCACAGAATTTGTTTCTATTCCAGTTCCATGCTTTCATTTGAAATTTGTAGGATCCTGTGGCTGCCTTCCAAACATGACTCCAGCACATACTGTAGGTGTTCAATGCATGAGTGCACTGGTGCATGCTAATGGCTCTGGCTGAAGCTGTGACAGAGTGGAAACAGACAAGATGACTAATGAGCTGTTTTCAGTAATTTCCTATTACCAGATTTGCAGTTTACCTTTCTTTTTTTCATTCTCTTCTTGAGTCAGAGCCAAAAAGGAGACATCTTGCCTCATGTTTCCCAAGAGAGTTAGATGGATTTCCAAAAGGAATATAATTTATACCTATTCCACTCCCTATACACAATATTTTTACTTGATTAAATTTTATCTGGTGCACATATTATAATCACATCACTTTACACATGTTCTCTAGGCTTGCTTCAAAATTATGCCTTAGTAGTTACAAGAATAAACCACGGCTTGGCAGAAGCAACTGGATACTCTTTAGAATGGGAATAAAGCTAGGCAGATGGCAAATTTTTTAAGCTCTTTTGCATGTCCATTTTTTATTTTTTTGATTTGAACTTTTTGTCTGATCTAGTAAGTATCATTAGAAACAGAGTATCATAAAGTCTACATGCAGCTTTCTTCATACTTATGCAAAGCATCTGTCCTCCCCGTTACTTAAGCAAGAACATTTCTGTCACCAGTCATCTTTAATCTTCAGAGGCATCTAATTCTGGGTCCAAGTGCTATGAACTGAGCCTGCCTCTGGAGTTCAGTCCTCTGACGTTATGATTAATGTATGATTCTGGAATTAGCTGAGAGATAACACGTGGTAGTTTTAGTTAAGTTATATGAGGGCTGCTCTGAAAGTAATATGTCCTATTTTATCATGTTGTCCTACAGCATCAGAGGCAGATGTTGGTGTTATGACAGATTGAACCTTCTCACCAATATTCCATTCCATTTTGTTGCAATGTGACAGATGACAGCAGAGAGGTAGTCCGACAAAATGGCATCTGACATGGAAGTGCATATGAAGCAAAGGTGTGTCATTGAATTCCTCCACGTGGAAAAAATTACACCCACTGAATTTTTGTTTGCTTTTTGTTTGCACCCATCACTGTTTACTGAAAGTTTATGGAGACCAAACAGTGGATGTTAGGACAGTTAAAGTTGGGCTGCCTGGGCAACATTTTCTTAGCAGTGACAGTCATTACAGCTGTGAAACAGTGGGTTACCTCCACTGGTGCAGATTTTTATGAGCGCAGCATTCAGGCTCATGTTCATCAGTGGTGATAATATGTAGCTAAAAGTGATGACTATGTTGAAAAATAGTTCTTTGTAGCTGAGAATTTGCTCTATCGAATGGTGTTACTATGCTCCTTGTATTTGTTGTAGATTCCATGGAAATGAAGAGGAAGCATTACTTTCAAAGTGATCTTCATGTACCTTGGATTTGTGTTTCCAAATACACTGTGAAGGTCTACTATTTTGCTCATTAAGAAGTAACATGATGACATGACTCTTACTGACACTAATCAAAATCATTTGTCTCCGTCTCCACAGTAAACATACACTTCTGCAATGCTTACATGTTTTTTATTCATTGCAACAGCCATTGCAAAATGGAAGACAAAAAGCATCTAAAAGACAAAAAAATAGAATGGAGATCTGTCTGAAATAAAAATCAAGATTACAATATGTTTACCTTTCAATTTCATGACTCTTTCACAGCAAGCTCAGAAACCATATGACGTACATGATGTGATTGAACAGTACTCACAAGGACACCTCAATATGATCATTCAGATAAAGGAAGTTCAAAGAAGTTATATCCTGTTCCTCATGAAGTATTTTATTTCTCTGGTGCCAGCTGGCATTAGGGGAGATGTGTACTTAATGAACTGTAAATGCCTGAAATTGCAAGCACAACAGGGAGCACAATATCCAGAGTATTTAACTTAGAGTCATTTTTAACCCTTTCAATGACCAAGTGTACAATTCTCATTTATTCTCTTCCCTTCCTTCAAATGAAATTTAAAAAATGTTAAGGTGCATGCTGTGAAGTTTATAGTATGATGTGAGCCTTTCTGCTCACTTTTTTTAGAAGAGAAAAGCTTTTCACATAATGATTTAGCCTTCTGTCTCCTCTATGTTTCTTCATAGTTGAGAGAAATCTTGCTCACTTGCACTGTTCTCTCTTTCTGGAGCTTTTCTCTGCCCACATTCCTTCTTGCACAGACTTTGAGTTTTGGAATTGCAGCTGAAGCATTTTGCCACAAAACTATTATATTAATTTCAGTACAAAGTGCACTTTTCCTTACAAATTATCAGACTGAACTCTTTTGGCTCTTAAATGAAATGAAATGAAAACAAAACAAAACAAAACAAATAAACAACAACAACAACAACAAAAACCCACACAGAAAAACCCTATTGAGTGCACCGTGCCAACAAATACAGATATTAAATCTACCTGCATGAAATTCAAGCCATTCTGACTGTGTAGTTTTTGTTATCTTTGTTATCTTTGTTATTAGATAACATTTGAGAAAGGAAAGCCATTATTTGGTTACAAAATAAAGCCTAAAAAAAAAATGTTAATACAAAAAATAACAATAACAGTATAGTTTGATTCTGGACAAAAGCCCTCTAAGGAACTAAAGTACTGGTTGCACTTCTGTGCAGCAAATCAAGTTAGTCTGGTGGTTTTAGTTGCTTTATTTCAAGTTTAAAGCTACTATAAATTCTCATGTTAATTATTCTCCTATGCTTTTCATAGCAGCAAAGTTTAAGTTGCTTGGCAATTCCACTGCCAGTAATTCTCTGTTTGCTTTTCAGATTGGACCATTCCTTGGGAAAGCTAGGCCTTTTCCTCCCAGGTGTATTGACTGTATTTTAAGTGTTTACCTTCATAACTTGATGAAAATACCTGTGGTTGTAATAGTATGGATTTATAACCTAGTCAAATGTGAATTAATATAATCCTGTTATTAGGCTCTGAAGCAACTGTGAAAATTAAGAGTAAATGTTAGAAATGTGTATCAGTGCATGACAAGTTGAGTATATCTGCCTGGAAAATTTTTCCACAAAATTTATTCTTTCTAGATCTTTTGTGCTGGAGTTAGAATATATGTTGGTTAAAATGATTTCTTCCTTTCTGGACAGCCTATAGATTTTAGTTTTGGAAAGCTCAAAGGTAGATCAAAGGTGTAATTCTGGAGGAACGAAGATAGCTTGAAAGCTAGAGTGATAGAAACTTTATGAAATTCAGTCATGGCAAATACAAGATCAGGCATCGGGAAACTAGTAAAAAAAAAAAAAAAAAACCTACTTGCTAGTAGTGGTGATCAGTCTGGCATATTTGAGAATAAGAATTTTTACCCTAATTAATTTTAAGCAAATACCCATAGAATGTAAGAAAATGTTCTTGTGTAGCTCTGAAAAAAATTAGTCTGATCCTAGGATCAAGAGACAGTTTCAAGACATACAGGGATGTACATATATCATTGCAAAAAATCCAGGTAAAACCTTATAATTCCACATCATTAAGATGTACTAACTGCAAGAGATAGGGAAGAAATATTAGGATGGCCAGTTTAAAATGAGAACTTGTTCTATTAGCATTTTTTACCCAGCAAAACAAAGGGCTGGAGAGATTAGCCTGGACATTTAGCAAGACGAATAGTTACCAGTGGGGCAAAAGAAATACCTAAGATAAAGGACAGTGTGAGCAGAAGAGCAAACACTTGTAAACTGGTCATAAATACTTTTAAGCTGAAAATTAGAGGAAACTCTCTGGCCATGCAGAGCAGTGAGATTCTGGGAGAAGCTCCTGGTAGGAATCATAGATATCAGAAATCTGAGTATGGGAGGGATTGAAAGAAGTGACTATTTGTTATAATAAGAGATTGTCTTCAAATTTCTAGAAGTCTCATCCTATCCTCTGTCCCTATGAGCTCAAAAAGGTCCCGTACCCTCAAGTGACTTTGAGCACACCTGAACATAAGTGTAACCAGGAATCAAGGAGTGCCAAAGTTACTTCAGAGCCTTTAAAACATGCTTTCATACTACTGGAGGTTTTTCGTTTATCAGAATGAGGAGTGCCTCTCAAAACACAACACATTTTAGACACCTGATTACTGCAGGAGGTTCAGTAGTAAGTCCTCTTCTGTGTAGATGATATGGTTTAGGACCACAAGAAAATTATCAGTCAGCTTGAGTACATCTTCAAATATTTATGCTTGGAATTCATTCCAAAGCATGAAAAATGTATTGTTTTACTTCAAATTTAATATTCCCAAATAAGAATTACAAAAAAAATAATAACTGAGGACCCTTTTATGAAACAGCATCTTGTTTCAGTGGTTGGGAATAATTAGAAGCACTGGCTGAAAATAAGTTAATTGTGAAATAACTTTCTGAGTAGTTTGAGTAGTGCCAAATTTAGACACCAAATTGTTCGAAAAGGTCATAGCAACCACTGAGAGGATCTTGGATGGGTCTTTGGATTTGACTGAGTGTTCTTCTGAGTTTTCTCAATTACTGAGAAATAGTCCTTGGGTTATGTCTGTAAGCTATCTTTGATTCGGTCCCAGATAAGTCACATGGAAAACCTACGTAGAACAATAAAAGTAGACCTGAGGTAACACAGCAGAAATTACTGTTCGCAGCACATCCTGCAGAAAGATCCTTCAAATACAATCCCAGCTGATTAGAAAGTTTGAGACAAGTCTGCTACAGGGTTTTTACTTTTGTTATCATTTTTTTAAATAAAAAAAAAATCTTGCTTTTACTTCATATTTGGAAAAAATATCACCAGTTTCTATAGAGATTACATACATTTGTATAGGTTCAACTCTGATTTATTTTTTTTTCATGATGTATAATCTTACTGGGGAGAGTACTACAGGACTTCAGAAAAATGTGGGTAAACTGTAATCTGTGCTCTGGAGAAGACTGTGGCATCCCTGTCTTTCATTTATCTTCCCTTGTTAGTCTTCTCCTGCAACACTGTTATAGTGCTGATCAACTGCTTTGATACACCCCTCTCAGGTGCAGAACCAAGGTGACCCTGTGATTTCTGCCTGCACAACACTCCAACTCTACAGTGTTATACCTCTTGCATAAACATATGGACTGAATGAATACTTAGAGGGAGAACTAGCAGTTGTTACTGTTGGACAAGATGAATTCTGGTTTTGCAATACCAAACCCAGAAGTTTTCTGATCTAGTAGTTATTTTATCTAAACCCTCCACAAATCCAAAAATAAGTAGTTCAAGATAAATAGCCCATAGAACTAAAAACTAAGGTTGATTTATTATTAGTCTCGGTATTATCCAACTCACCAATAATCAACTGATGAACGGTGATGAGTGGTTATGGTATTGGTCTTGTTTGGGTGGAAACATACTTTGGTACTATCTTCCTCCTCTGGAAAATAGAGTTCTGCTTGAGTTTTTCTCAGAATTAATAGGCAATTATACATCAAAAATGTCTGATACAACTTTCCAATTTGAAGGAATTACTAAAAACCTAATTTAAAAACAGTATGGCTGTTTCCTCCAGTATATATTATTTTTTATTGACGGCAAGCAAAAGAGAAATTACAATGCAAAGAAAATGAAACCAACAAGGAGAAAAACATGAGAATAATCTTCAGTCCATCTTCTTCTCTTTTTTTTTTTTTTGTATTTTACTCCTATTCAAAGAATCTTAGGATCTGATCCTAAGCCTGTTGAAATGAATGGGAGTTTTTCCAGTGACCTCAGTGGGTTTTGGATCGGGCTGTTACTGAAACCCTGTTGTCAGCATTGATAATATTACATGAAGTAATTGTAGTGTGCCCATAGTACTACTCTTTTTTAAAAGTGAATGATGTCATAAAAGAACTAGAATCTAAATTCACTGCATGTAATTTTTTGTTGTTGTTGTTTAAGGTTAGTTTCTCAAAGATAAAAAGTACTAAAATCTGTGTTAAAACAAGATAAGGATTAAATAGCAGAACAACAGCCAAGCTGCATCAGGGTGGTCCTGTCTGTGATGGAGCCAAAAACAAAGGTGCTTTGGGAAACATATAAGAAAAGGGCATGCAAATGCCTCTAACATTCCTGTAAGCTTCCAGACATCTGCTAATCAGAGATTTCCCAATTTTGTTTCTGTCTATTTAGTAATCCTAACTGGTTTGCACTTAAAAAACTTGCCTGGTTTCTTCTGAATCCTATGTAAACTTTGAACATCTGTGATATCCTGTGACCAAAGTTTCATGATTTAACTTACATGTACACATATTTTCAGGATTCCTCCCTTTCTGCTTGTTTTGATCCTGGCTTCTACCAGCTTTCTTTGAAACTTCCAGTATCAGGAGCAGATTTAAAAATATTAAGAAGGTAATGAATGCATATTCCAAGAAACTGAATTCCATTTTTTTTAAATTTGCCCAGAAGAATGTTCTAGCTTTACTGGAAGTCTATCTCTCTGTTCCAGATAACACAAATGATTCTGTAAGATGAAACAAAGATTCCTGTAAGAATTGGCAAACGCCTTAGTAATTTCAAAGTGTTGATATAGAGGCAAAGCGTATGTTAATAGAATTTACTGAATTAACAAAGAAGGCATATCCTTAATGATGTAAATAAGTGTAATGCTTGATCTTCACTACACATGATGAAATTAATTGGTTTTGAATGCAATTTTTGAGACTTACTATAGTATTTCAAGGGCAAAAGTCAAGAAAAATGCCAAGGTAAAACAAAGACCCATTGTCTGGGTTCATAAAGTTAGATAAAGTACTGATGTTTACCTGTAGTTCATCCAAACCTTTTGTGTCCACAAGAAGAGGTGGGAATCCCTGCAGAAAAAGGCTTTCTTGCAAATATAGGCAGTTCCACTGCTTTATTCCTCACTTTCTGTAGTCCCAGTGCATAATTTGATATAATTTCCTTACGTTTTGATATGTCTTTAGCAATTTGGAATAATATAGGTGTAACACAGCTCAAATTCTTACTTTTCTGCATGAAATAAAAATGGATTTGAGAGATATTTAAAATTTTTTGAGTTAGCTTAGTTCTACTGATATACACTGTAGAAGTGAAAATAGAGGAAGGACTACTAATTTTTAAAAGTAGTGTGGCTCATTTCCAGCTTTTATCATTTTCAGACCATCCTGCTGCAATTTAATTGTTGACCTAATTCTCTCTGTAAATATTTTTTCTAACCAAAATACAAATCTGTTTTCTTAAAAGTCTGATATATTCTGATGAGATGAAATGAAGTAATTGAGTAAAAAATTAAGATCATAGTGCTGTCCATCATTTGGTTTGCTCTTTTATTCATTTCAAATGGAATTGTGGGTTTTTTTGTTAAAGGTAAACAAAAAATGAATAACCAGCAAGGTGTCATCTGTATCATGTTCTTCCACTTGGAGAAAGATTTGAGGTTGGTCTTTCTTGTTTTCTCAGCTACGACGGGGAATATTTTAAAGTTTTAATTTTGTTGTTGTTGTTGCTTTTTGTTTCTTTGTTTTTTACAAGAGGCATCTCATGTTGATCACTAGAAAAATGGATATGGCACTATTGTGAAAATTTAGGAAGTAAATGAATATCCATGATGTTTTGAAAGCTGCATAGTATATATATATTATCAAAGGTGAGATATTATATAGATGACCCAATAATGATTCACTCTCCTTCAGGAGAGTGTATATTATCTATTGCTTATAGTACTGTATTATATGATGGAAATCTAAATATACTAAATGATGATTTTATGTCATATCTGCCATGCGATACATTCTGGTTTTGGGACTTCTTTGTTTCTTTTTGCTTCTGAACTAAAATTTTCTCACATATTTTTCCATCTCATTAAAAATGACTGTCTCCTTTCTTAACGATCATGCATGTTTCCTTTCCATCTCTACCTTTAAGATATATATGCATTGTTATTAGAATGTGTTAGATTTTCAGTATCTTCTATTGTAAATCAAATAAAACACAGTAGTGAAAGAAAGTTATTCTGGATTACAAAGAAAAGAATGTAAAAATTAAATATTTCAGATTTGTAGGTAGCTATAATATATGTTCAATTACATAAAATAATCAATCCAACATAGAAAGTCTGAAGTCATATATATTGAAAAGATTCAAGAGAGAAAAAATGAACGTGAGATAATCAAATGTATTTGTGCAATTATATCTAAACTTCTGCCCACCCTTATTACCACAATGTTCTGCTCACTGCATAAACACCTCACCTACTTTTAGATAAAAATGTTCTTTATTAGAGTAAAATGTTTGCAAATTAGAGCTGAATGCTGATTTAAATAGAGGCTTATAAAAAAAGGGAAAGATTACAGTCTTCTTTGATTTACATAGCATGAATGTCAATGAAAGGATGGAGAGAACATGGTTACATGTGTGTATAAAATGCTTTTCTCTTCAGCTGACAGGAGTGCCACGTGCCACAAAATAACTTCTTACTGCTTATCTGATGCCTATTTTCTTTTTATTCCACACCACATTCAAGAATAGATAAAATAAGAAATGTTATTAACTTAGTATGCTTGTCTGTTCATGTCCTAGTGATTAGAAGAAGGACATATTTAGAGCTGATGAGGAAATTATCCTTAACAAAAAAGATGTGATCAGAAAACTATGCACATTTATTCTCATAAGTACTTTGAAAGCTGATATCTGTCTAAAAATTTACTAACTAGACTGCAGAATCAATTACTTCACGTTAGACAGAAATGAATATACAGATAAATTTGAGCTTCAGTTCCTTATATTTTAAGAGGAGTCTGTCATTGTGGACTAATTAATGGTGAATAGAACGTATGTGTCTGTCAAGTTACAGTACTTATTTTCCCTTCCCACATAGCATCCTTGAACACTCTTTGAATTTTCTCCCAACAACACCTCTAAATCTTCTGATGCAAAATTTCTCCTTTCTATTGCCTGGGCAAAGTTGTCAAGGGACTTCAACATTTTTAAAGTTCTAGTAGAGGAGAAAGAAGCTAGGCAGATTTGCTTTCCAAAGAACTCTTTACCCAAGGTCCTGTGCATGAATACAAGTCACCTGGGGATGAACTTTGGTTATTAATGTACACCTGAACATATCACATTAGCAAATGTATATGCTGCTAGTAGTAAAGCAAGACTATTCACTGAGGAATGCAAGCCTGTAGGTTCCCTGCAGGATGAGCACTCATAGGGCAGTGAGGGTGTGGGATGATGCACTGTAAATTTACACCACACATTACATTGTGCTCATGTCCTAGGCAGAGTGAGCTGAAATTGCCCTAAAAATGCAAGACTCAACCAGTCATAAATTTGATAATTTATGGAACAAATGAGGAAAAATTACTGCAGTCCAGTATGGGAAAAAGTTTAGATAAAAAATGTATCCAACTTCCTTTGACAGGGGATTCTAGGTTACTTTAGGATTTTTGGTGTTCTTTCTATGTTTTGAGGGGTTCTTTTTTGCTTGTTTGTTCTTTTTTTTCTTGGGAATGTTTTCTCCCAGCTCAGAATATATGCTTTCTTATGCCTCATTTCCTGTGGAATGACACCCCCAAAGTATACCATTCCTTTTCTATCAGCCATGTAAACACAAAGAATATCCTCTGCTCTACAATGCTTTCATTCTTGACTCCCCACCCCACTATTTGCAGTGTACAAGTGAAGCAAATTGAATGACTGGTTTCAGATAAACAGGCCTCATTAAGGCCAGAAAGGAAAATGAGAATGAATATGTAAAGGCTTTTCCTAGCACCACTCCTTCAGAGTAGGGATGGATCTCTTCCATTCCCATTCCCAAGTCCTATGACAGTGCTGTCTCCTCCACCAACAGAATAAATTTAAAACTATCTATATTCCTTTACATAAAAATAACGTACACTGCACAACTCAATTATACTCAGAAAGGTGTGTATACCTGTGAAGCATATCTATTCCATCTAATTATGTGCAGCTGATTGAGATAATTAGAGAAGGAATCAGATCAACTTGGACTCTCTCTGTAGACCTTCATGTTCACAGATTTCACCAAGGTCTAGGTTGCCCTTTAGGCTAATGTAACCCAGACAGTTAGACAAATCAACTCCTATATCTTCTACTACCTTCTTACTCCTCTATACACTATGAAAAAATCGCTCTTGTGTTGCTGTTGTTTATACTACCCTCTCTTTTACCATCCTGTCTTTTGATAGAAATACAAATACCAAAACCAATAGATAATTTGTTTGAGTTTATTCTCTAATGAATGTCCCATTTTTATTCAGAAAAAGGGGTAGACAAAGGATACTATACTATAGGAGCCAGACTAATTCTGCTAGAGGATGAGGTATGTGCGTGAAAGCTTTACTTTTTTCTAAGTAATCATATCTTATCTACAGACATGCAAGATAATATCTTAGGATGATTTACTTTAGAATTGCAGAGCACCATAGTCAAGAATAATATCCTAATTTTTGAAAGAGAGTTGATGAAGAATCTTGTGCATGTCGTTCAGCACTTTACCTGCCAGTCAGATTTAGTTCTTGATTTTAAAAGGGATCACTGTCATGTTGACGCCAAATCATACATCTTGCGGACAGGAGCTGTGACCAGACAAGGTGTTTTTCTTACCAGAATTAGTGAGTTAAACAGACAGGCTAGTATTAAGAGCCTTTGAAAAGAGCAACTGTTGATATCTCAGTTACAGTCTTGATGTTTTCTAATGTTAACTTTATTTTCTCCCTGCGCAGTTATCTTTGCATCAGTTCTGCCCCTTCCCTCACTGTCTTCTCATTAAGAATATGTTCAGCTATGCTATTAATTGGCACAGAAGTATGCCTAAAGTCCAAAGCCCAGTGAGACCATATTTTTTACCTGATTCCAAATATCCTCAAGAGTTTTTCCTAATAGAGTTATAACAAAAGTTCAAGTTTGTTTAGAGAAGGAATCTATTTTTCTATAGTATGCCTATCCCTAAAGCAGTGGCGATTCTAAAATAATATGCTCCCCATGGACAGCAGTGGCACAGTAGCTTTTGTGTGTAATATGGTGTAATGTTTCAGACAAAAGCCCATTTAAATTTAGCACAAACATTGCTTATTTGTGCCCTTTTATTACTCAAATTTGTCATGCAGATTTTCTTTTCCTGTTGTCATGAGGGAAAGAAATGGGAAGCAAGTTCATTCAGATTTCTTCAATATGCTTGTACAGAGACATCCACAATATGGATTTGAAAATTTAGCAATAAAATTTTCTGTGATAAAAGTTAAATTATTTTGTGTAAGAAACATTGCTAACATTGTAAACACTTCTGGAATAAGTTGTTCATGGTCTCATGACTGCTCCATATTTACAAAGAAAAGAGAGCAGAATGTTATTAAAGTGTTTGGCAGTGGTCCAGCTTTTGCATAATATGCTGTGGATTTGATAACTTTTGATTTCAAAGCCTTAATTTGAGTATTGCAGAGATATCTTCTTGTAAGAAGAGGAATGTTACAGGAAATGTCTGCATACATAGTAACCATTGCAATTAAGGGTCTCCATAGCAGGTGTCTACTTACGCTCTGCCTTTGCAGATAAAACTTGTAGACCAAATTCTAGCTCATTCCAAAGACTACTGCTCTCATCAATACTGTATTGATTGTAAATGCTTAGAGAGATGATGAAGCAACATGGATTTTCTATAAATCTCTACTTAGTATGATCTTAATGTCTATAGAAAGCAAATAGAAGGCAATAAAAATGTCAAGGTATTTTCATAGGATAATGCTACAAAACATATTCAATCATTGCAGCCTCTTTTTAGTTCTCAAACCAAAATACAAATGTAAAACAAAACACCACAGTGTGATAGAATCCAGGGCATCTGTTTCTTTCAGTACAAATCAGCCTTTCTGATAGGTGTACTGAACTTCATTTTTATGTTTTTGCCAAGTAAGTAGATGCAGTGCACAAAAAGGGCAAACATTTTTTGTAGGATTTGTTTGATCTTGGTGCTTTTTTCTTCTGATTTTAAGCATTTGTAACTTTTTGGCTCTATATCTTACTGTTAAGATACATGTGTTTACATAGTGAAAACAAAGCTAAGCTTCCCAGGTATCTCTATTCTAACAGAACAATAGAAACAACTGCATCCTGCTGTCAAACTGTTTCCCTCAAACTATTTTCCCATGTCTAGTGGGCTCTCCTGCTTTAATAGTTCATTGCATAGTAGCTGCTTTGTGCCCAGATGTGGGACAATATTAGAGTCAGGAAGGACAAGCTGGATTTCAAATTTTGAGGAGAATAAATGAAGTATGTGCATGTTTGACATCAGGCTCCAGCTAGCGGTGAAAAATTATCTCCCCCTTGGAACTAGAAAACCTTTGAGGTCAGCCTCATCCCCCTGGAGAAATTATTTTAGCATTCAGTCACCCAGTGCAGCCATGACACCCTCCCAGCCAAGTGACATATCTGATAGCATGACGCATTCATGGACAAAGGCCAATTGGTGTAGCTTGATGAAAAGGCAGTGCAGATTGGAATGTTGCATCTGCTTAATACTTTGTATCAATAAGCTATTAGGACAAGTCTAGCTCAAACTGTCTTTTCCTTCTGGTATTTTCCGTTTCATTTTTGCTGTTTCTTCGGAAGGGAACTGAAAAGTATTCCATACATTAATAGCTGTGCATTGTCCTATATAAAGCTATATTTATGTTTTGGCAAATTTTGAGAGGGAGGGAGAGAGAACTGTGCATTTTTGATTGTTAGGATGAATTTCATTCCTTTTAGATATTTGCTACTGTTTGGGTTAAATTATTGAATTTGTTATGTAGGAAGTGTAGGCACAGGTTTCTGAAGGAAGTGGTTGCTTATTTATTAAAAAAAAATGTCCAAAAGTTTCAGTAATAACATCCTTCCTTTAATTTTTGCTTGCGTAATGTTGTCTGCATCCTCTCTTTTTGACTGTTGGGACTCTATGTGTGAGTTTAAGGTAACAGTGGAGAGATTGGCACATGGTTGTGTGGGATGAAGCAGCATGCAAGCTCACAGAGTTGAAATACACTTGAATTACTTCACTCTAAAGTGCTCGAAAGCTGACTGGACGGGGATAAAGTGTATGGTGGCAGTTGTCAGGCAGTATGTTAAACCCTTTTTGGCAACATTAGTGCTGGGTGAGGCTTTACTCATCTCAGTAACAATGCACAGTAAATTTACCCAGAACACTTTTCAACCTGTTTTTCCCTGAGTAGGGCATAAAAAAATTATTTTGCTGTGGCCAGCATAATAATCTATTGTGGTTCTTTTCGTAAAAACATTCAGATGTTTAGAGAAAGAAGGAGTCTTCTTTCCCAACATGTGATATGTGCCATTTGGCCGACCCTTTCTTTAGTCTGATGGTAGGATTTTATTTTAAATTGTGGTATGTAGCCATTGACAGATTCTTTTAAAATGTATTAAGTGGGAGATTGATTCCATGATGATGTTCTAGAGTTGGTGTTAGTTTCTTTTTAAAACTAATGTTTCTCTATGATGAAATCATGAAAGTATTCTTTCTTTCCTTGTCTTTTCAAAATTAGAAACAAAAATCTTGTTGTTCTGTGTCCATCTGCACAGCAATCTATAAACAAAAACAGGAGAGAAAAGAATATACAAATGCAAGGTTAGAAGGGACAGCTGTGTTGTCTTTGAAAATGAAATCTACTAGGTATTTTTATAATTATACTTCAGTCTTATTTATGTGCTATTTGCAGTTATGATTTACGTCTGTATTACCATAACCATTTCCATACTTACAGACAACATGTGATAATTTTGAGAGCCAAAAGCAACCATTTGGTAGCATTTAAAAAATGCAGAAACATTAAGGGAAAACGGGGCAGTAAAGCAGAATGCTCCTGAGCTGTATCCATCTGAGTAATGTGAACCAGAACAAAAGTACCATCCAACTAAAACAAATGTAGAGGTTGGATTGTGGCGGCAAACACTCTCTTAGCTAATTTAAGAACTCATTTTAAAGTTGGGAGCTAAAAGGATGAGCTCCGAGAAGAGTGATATTTCTCTATTATCTTTTTCCTCCTGGATAACAACAGAGAGATGGATGCTAGTGAAACTGACTTCTGCTGTGATTACATCAGGATTCATGAAATAGTAAATTACTTATTATGACAATGCCTGCAAGCACCACTGTAGCAAAGGCCCATTCAGAATTTCCATCATAAAACCCTAATTTGTGGGTGGGGTGATGGTCATAGTTGAACAGAATTAAAGAAAAAAAAATGGGAAAGGACTGAAAAGTAGTGCACACTGAGTCAGTCACAAAATGAGCTTGCTATGTTTTTGAGGTTTCAAGAATATGTCTGATATAAACATAACAAATGCATTCATTAACAAAAACATACTTTGGCACCAAGGTGTTTGTGGGTTATTTGCCCCCAGTTACTTAAAGGTTGAGTCATTCTGTAATATAATACTTTTCAGAAGGCTTTTTGTAAGTGGGAATTCTGTAGTTTTTTTTAAATACTAAAGCAGGGTGATAGTTCTTAAAAGTAATTCTCTGAGAGGCAGCGCTACTCCTTGTAAATAGGAAACATGTTTCATTCTGATCCTTTATTATCTGCTAATACACCCGAATAGTGCTGATCTGCGTAGCATACCTTCTCAGCATGAATGTGGGAGGGCCAATACTTATCAAAGCTGATATGATTTGCAGTTATTTGCAGATCTCTTGTGAAGGAGCACTGTACTTATTCTTGGAGCATGTTCTGTTCAAGGAGAGAACAAGAGGTTCACAATGAGAGGTGTTGTGAATATATATTTGGGATGGGATTCCAGTAAACAGTCAAAGTCCAATCTCACTTATTCTGTAGCAGACTAGCACAAATCCGTCAGTTCTGCACTCTGCCTATGAAGTCATTGGATTTTTATTTTGAAGCTACACCTAATTATTTAAAAAAAAAAAAAGAGAGAGAGAGAGAGAAAAGAAAGAAAAAATCATGTAATCTTGTTGCAGGTCATGTTTCAAGCCAAATTGTGCTTTCATTTATGCTAGTGGAGGAACTTGGGATTTGCACATGTGTAAATCACAGCAAGTTTCTAACATGGCCTTAAACAAAATTCCAGCTCATGTCCTCACATCCTGCTCAGTAGGAGTGAATTGACAGAGATGAGGTGAAAGCAGAAATGTAACGCAAAAACTTAAAATTAATCTGAGTTAAATCATATTTTTCATTTGTTATACCTAAGAGGGTCTTTGTGACATACTGGAGATTCAAGGAACCATAGACCTGAAGTTGTGCATGTGTTCTTGTACTGACATCTCAAGTAAGGCTTTTATTTTGAAAATGAAGCAATACTGATTAAACAGCTTAGATCTCAGCTGCACAGCTTTTCTGCTTTGCTAGATGACTTGTTAATGAGAATAGCTATGGCAGTCTGGGCTTCTTTTAACCATTTGGCATGGTTTTATACTTCTGAGATAACCTTCATTTAATAAAGTAAGAGAGAGAAATGCCTGTTTTGAGCTGCCTGGTTGTAATGGCAATGTCTGAAGGATCATAAGAAAGTAAGACCTAAGACTGAGACAACTTTTGAACAGAAGAAAAGAACAGAGATAGATCATGTATTCCAAAGCATAGCTGAATGAATCCTGCCTGAATTCTCCCCTTATGGTTCATGTTATGAAACCATATCATACATGGTACATGGTAGCACTATCCTATTATTAAAGTCATACACACTTTCCTTTGTAAAACTCTTCTAGTTGCTCACATCTTTGCCAAACTTTAGCCATCTGAGCTGAAATTTTCTGAGGCAGAGATCTGCCTCAGTCTGAGATTTTTTGGGACATTTACATATGTGTGTGGGTCATACATTCCATATCACAGTAACCTGATGCACTGTGAAGATTCCCCCAAAATTAAACATAAAAATGTTGATGAAAAACACTTGAGCTTCTTCTAAATCTGAGCAAGAAAATTGGACAGAAATGGAATATAATCTTCCAGTCTTGAGATCCAGAGGCCTCATCTAAAACACAGTGAACTCAGCAGGTCCTGATTTTTAACAGGTGACGGAGCGAAGAGTTTCACATAGTGAGTGTTTGCCAGGACGCAATTCACCACCATAAATCAAATGTTAAATACTCCAAATCCCATTAAATGAGTGTGCAGATGACAGTGTCTGCTCCCCAGCGATTCCACTGACTGTTGATTAGGATCCAGCTTGAATAGTTTTATCTCACTTACAGCAGTCTCAAGGATTGCTGTAATTAGGCAATTGGTACAGTCTTGTTGCTTTTCTGCTCTCTTGGCTAGAATTACTTTGATGGAATCAAAATTGCATATTCTGCCCAGGACACCTTGGAATATACTTAGATGCAGGGATGAAGGGGCTCATGGCCGTGCTGCATAGAAGCTCAAAGTCAGTTTGCAGCTATCTTACATTTTAAAAGAAACAAGGAGAGTTTCTCACTTAAGGTAGACCCTATACTAAGAGAGCATGCAGATTAGCTGTGAATAACCAAGGAAGATAGAAACAGGAAAGTGATTTAGGGTTGTCGGTACATAATGAAACCTCTGGGGAATAGAATCTTTCAAACGCTATTATGACACTGGAAGTCTAATCTATGTTGATTGGCTTGGCCTGTGTAACCTGCAGGAAATCTGACTGCCTGTGCTGCTTATAGCCACTTCACAGAACCACAGAATCATAGCGGATGGAAGAAACCTCTGCAGATGATCTCCTGCTAAAGCAGATTCCCTACAGTAGGTTGCACAGGAAAGTGTCCATGTGGTTCTTGAATACATCCAGAGAAGGAGACTCCACAGCTACTCTGGGAAGCATGTTCCACTGCTGAATCCCTCTGAATCCACCATAATTTTTGTTGTTGTTGTTGTTTGTTTTTTCTATTATGTTCAGGTGAAACTTCCTGTGTACTAGTTTTCACTCATTGCCCCTTTTCTTTCCATCACTGGGCACCACTGAGAAGAGCCTGGCCCCATCCACTTGACATCTGTCCTTTAGATATCTTATGTGTTGATACAATCTCCACTCAGTCTTCTCCAGGCTGAATAGTCCCAGGTCTCTCAACCCTTCCTCATCAGGCAAGTGCTCCAGGTCCTTAATCATCTCTGTAACCTTCCACTGGAATCTTTCCAGTAGTCACTTTTCTTGAACTGAGGAGCCCAAAACTAGACACAGTACTCCAGATGTGGCCTCAACACAGCAGAATAGAGTGAGAAAATCACCTCCCTCAACCTGCTGGCCACACACTTTTTATTGCACCATTGACCTTCTTGGCCACAAAGGCACACTGCTGGCTTGTGGTCAACCTGTTGTCCACCAAAACACTTAAGTCCTCCTCTGCACAGCTACTTTCCAGCATGTCATCCCCTAACCTGTATTCATGTGTACAGTTATTCTTCACAAGGTGTAGAACTCTATACTTGCCCTTGTGGAACCTCATCAGGTTCCTCTCTGCCCAACTCTTCAGCCTGTCCAGGTATTCCTGAATGGTAGCACAGTCTTCTGGTGTGTCAGCCACCCTCTCAACTTCGTATCATCAGCAAACTTGCTGAGGGTGCACTGTATCTGCTCATTCAGCTCATTGATGAAGATGCTGAATAAGACCAGACCCCATACCTCTACCTACAGGCCTCCATCTAGCTTGTGCTGCTGATCACAGTCCTCTGAGCTCTGTCAGTCAGCTAGTTCTCATTCCACTTCACTATCCACTCATCTATCCCACACTTCCTACAAGAATGTTATGGGAAACAGTGTCAAAAGCCCTGCTGAAGTCAAGGTAGACAACATCCATTGATCTCTCCTCATCTACCCAGCCAATCATTACATCATAGGAGGCTTCCAGACCAGTCAAGTGTGACTTTCCCTTGGTGATCCATTACTGATTACTCCTGCTAATATTTTCTTCCACTTCCTTAGAGCTGACATCCACATCTGCCCATTCAGTCCAGGTTGCCTTCAGTAGGAGCTGTGAACTGTGCAGCAAAGGTTCAGTAGTTCAACCAGGTGCAGACCACCCTTTATGCAGTTGATTTGTAGTTATTAATTCAAATTGAACTGATAGTGTAGAACAAAAATAACTGCAAAATAATGAGTTGAAGGAATTAATAGCGTATGGTGGGACAACCAATAATTAAGAATGGGCTGTGGATAGCCCTGGCATTGTGTGGATAGCAAAGGGGAGCAAATATTTTCAAGACTGTGTTCAAATTGAACAGCCTGATTCATAACCCTGTGCAAACTTGTACCTCAAAGGAAGTGCACTGTTGGAAATGGGACAATAAATTATTCCAGTTGGCATCAAGAAGTGTGACCAGCAGATCAAGGGAGATGATCCTGCCACTCTACCCTGCTCACATGAGAATTCACCTGGAGTACTGCATCCAGTTCTGGGGCCTTCAATAGAAGAAGGACACTGAGCTTTTGGAGTGGGTACAGAGGGGGACCATAAAGATGGTCAGAGGGCTGGAGCACCTCCCCTATGAGAACAGGCTGGGAGAGCTGGGGCTCTTCAGCCTAGGGAAGAGAAAGCTCTGGGGGAACCTTATAGTGGCCTTCCAGTACCTGAAGAGGGCCTACAGGAAAGATGGGGTGGGAACTTTTATAAGGATATGTAGTGACAGGACAAGGGGAAATGGCTTTAAACTGGAAGAGGGTAGATTTAGACTAAATATTAGGAAGAAATCCTTTACTGTGAGGGTAGTGAGAAACTGGAACAAGGTGCCCCACAAGGTTGTGAATACCCCCTCCCTGGAAGCATTCAAGGCCAGGCTGGATGGAGCTCTGAGAAACATGGTCTAGTGGGAGGTGTCTCTGCCTATAGGAGGGGGGTTAGAACTAAATGATCTTAAAAGTCCCTTCCGATTCAAACCCTTCTATGATTCCCATCAATCTGATTAGGGAACAATGCAAAATTATGTCTCACTTCATTCAGTATCACAATTGGTTTGAACCAAAATTGAGAAAGGGATCATGAGCTCAGAGTTTTTTACTTCCTGTAATTTTTGAGAAAATAAGTGCTTGGGTAGAAGAGAACAGATACTCTGCTAAACCTCCTGCTCCCAGAAGAAAAAAAACTGCCATGTGAGCTTGGCTGTTCACAGGTGCTGGAGAGTCTGGCCACAAAGGTACAGAAAGCAAAGCTCTGTCAGTGCTGTTGCATGGAAACAACAAAGCAATTTGTCACTCCTAGATCTTGATGACTCTTGTTGATTAAACCTCAAATCCCCCCACAAAAATATTTGAGCTGGAATTCCAAAGAATGACAGAAATCAGATCAGTTATAGGTATTTTATTTCTATCTTTTTATTTTTTTAATACGATTCCAAATCAGCTTAATGTTCTAAATGGTAATTCATCCTAGTCTCCAAAAAAATGTCTTCATTAAGAAATATAAAAAACAAAGTATTTCAGTAACTCTTCTTGACTCCTAAAATAATAAAAATAAATAACTTCACCAAACCAACATTTTCTTACAAACGACTTTTTAAAAATTGTTATTTACTGATGAAAATTAATTTAATTTAAACAATTTTGATGAGCACCAATGATGCAAAATTAAAACAATTTAATTTTGAAAGCTATTTTCAAACACAGATTTTGCAGCTGTTCTCAGTTGTTTATGACTGTATGCTGCAAGTGATGTCCTACAGACAAGTTGAGTTTTACACCGGAATGTCCCTCCAACTGAAAATGATAATTTGTTTCCAATGGAATGTTGTTTAAAAAGCTGTCACATTCTATTGAACTGTATTTTAAATCACATATTGAAAGCAAGGATTTCCAATTTTCCATTTTGAAGTAGTTTTTGAAAATCAGAATTAAGGCAAAATAGCATAACTTTTCCCATGAGATCATTGCAACTGAATTGATTTTTTTCTAAGTCACTTGTTTAAAATGAATGTATTTCATTCTCTTTCGGAATGAAAAACATTCCAGCAATATGAAAAATCACAGAAAATTTAAAGTAATATGGCAATAGGAAAGACTGTAACTTTCTTCTGGTCCTCCTTACTTCAGAATTACAACAGCTATTTCACCTACCACAGTTTTCACATTAGTAAGAAATTTTTTAATATTATTTGAATGTATTGTGGAATATTGATCACTATTTCCTCTTAATTAAGGAAAATACATTAGAAAATGCAGATCTATATGATCCAAGGGATTACCAGACTACTAGTGAGATTCATGTCTTTTGCAGGAACTGCTATGCTGAGCCAGAACAAATATCTGGTTATTTAGTATCCCTGGAATTATTCTCCAACTGTTGATGACTGATATCAGATGCTAAAAGGTCAACTAGAAGATTAGAATAGATTGAGTTCAAATTGCTACAACTAATCTTAGGGTGTTTGCAATGGATTATATCTAACATGCAGTACAAAAAATACTGCTGCACAAGTCATTTTACAGTCCAACACAGTTCTGTAAAAGGTAAACAAAACAGAAAGCAACACACATACAAAAATCGAGATGCAATGGAATACTGTGGTAACCTGCCTTGGTAAGTTGGCTATGCTTAGAGATGAAAGTCTTCACTCCTCTTAACAGTACATTCTTAAAAAATCTTCAGTAAAATCCTATGAGGTAAGGGAAAAAAAGAAAGTTTCAAGAAACTGAGAAGATTTTTCTCCCTATATCTGCAACATATAGCTTTAAATTTTATATAGCAGCAAAATATTGAGCAAATCAATGATACATACTTCTGTAACATGATCTGTTTTCCTACTAGTAAACAATGTTGATAAATGACATTAATATTTTTCCTGTTTAGAAGTTTGGTTTTGATTTTAGAACTACATACAGGGATGCCTTAGTAAAGTACATGATAGCGAGTATATCTGGTACATGCTGCAGCCCTTCAAGACCAGAAGAAGGGGGCTGGGTTTCAAGCCTGGGGAGGTGTTGTGTGGAGTACCTCAGATGTCTTCTGATCACATAGGCAGAGTGCTTAGTTTGTCACAATCTTGATCCTCACCTGCATTTTTGTGCATTTCCAGAATACAGTCAAGGAATTCTAAACCTCTAGGTGGCTTATCCAGGGATTTATCTATGGTCTTGTAATTAAAGGCCTGTGTTGTTGGGTTTTTTTATTATTATTATTATCATTAAGTGTTTTTTCTGTAGTTTAAAATGTCTTTGTGTGGAACAATGTGCTTGTGAATAGACCAAAAGGAAGGAAACAAGGTCTAGTGGCTCCAGTTTCAGAAACACAGGTTCTTCTGCCAGAGAATCTCAGTTCAAATGCAAACAAGGCATAGCATTCCCCTCTATAAGCCAACAGTTTGCTACTTCAGTTGTTTTAAGGTACCCAGATACTGTGGTATAGGGGATACTGAAATGCACTATTCAGATTCATATTACTCAGCATCCAGAGTCTTCTTCAGCCTCAAATTTTGCTTTCCTCAGAGTCCTATGCCTATCTGTGGACTGAGCATTCCCAAACACATCTCCTTCAATCTCTATTTGAATGTAAAATGACTGTCTTCACATTTGAGGTAATCTTCCCATCATCACATCTATAGTATCTAGCGTTTTCAATTCTGAAATGTTGTGTTGCTGTAAAATACTTCAGGATAACAGGATAATTCAGCTTGCAGGGAACTTCAAGGAGATGGTTTAGACAGTGCAACACCTCACTGCTTTTACTGGGTGTATAGCTCACTTCTCTGGTAGTAACATGTAGCATGTAGATGAAGAAGTGATCACTCAAAATGTGCCAGGTTGTTGAAGGGATGTTGTGAAGCACTGAAGTGACAGGCCTATGCTTGTTCAAGAGACCTGCAGCCATGGCTGAAGCATGCACGTAAAACATGACTGTTCTTTGGGACTCAGTGATTTCAAAATTTGATGACTACAAGTACCAAGGATTCTGTGATATCTTCTCTTCTGAAAATTGCTTACAGAAACAGAAGGCTACAACTGACACAAAATGGGCTGTTTCTTCTTCAGTTTTCAAGAGGTGAAGGTTATAGTAATGGCACATAAAACAAGTTCAACAGGTACAGAAATTGGCCAAAACAGTCATTCACATTGTAGGCCAATACAGGGCCTGCTTTCCCCTACCAGGTCAGGTTAGATGTCTGCTTAAGCTTCCATCTGGATTTAAGATCTGGTATGTGCAGCTTCCCTGTCTTCTCAGGATTGGAAAGTGTAGACTGCCAGCTCTGTGGTGGCATCTCAAGTCTCCATCTGCTCTATGAGTTTCTTAAAGCTGGTATCTGGAGACACGTAATTACATGCATGTTCTTAAAATTGCTATTTTTCACCATGTAGATATATACAAAATTAGGAAAGCTGCAGTTTCAAAAATCAGAAGAGCAATAGCACAAATGTCAAATATATGTGGTTTATTAAAATCTAAGGTTTTAATGACAGTTATCAGACACTGATAAATATTACTGCAGTCTGCCCAGGGGACACAGAAAAGTCATCTGAAAGGCCTAGTAAAAGCTCAAAGTTAAAGCACTCTGGACTTTTCACAACTGTACGTGGATTGACAGCTTCCTTGAAGTTATAAAGTTCAGTGTGGGTTCAGAAATCTCCCAGGAAGCAGACACCACCATAAGGACATACCCTAGCAGGCAGCAGAAGCATGTGTTCTCTCTTAGAAACTCAGAACACATCAACCTGTGAATTTCTTAGTCTGCTTTTCCATGCGCTGTCTATTAATGTTTGTTTTGTTATTCACGTTTGAGGTCCTTACTGGCTGCAGCCTTTACATGCCCTCTGGAACTTGTCACCATATGTATCTGGAGAGATTCCAAAGCTGCAATCAGCAAGTCACCTTGCTTGCCAGTAGATAAACTAGTAACCTGTGAAGGACTCAGTTTATAATCTACAGCAAGACTAACGGATTTCCACACGAAGAGCATTAATATATTTATGCAGTTCTCAGTTTGCCTCAGAGTTTGTAATCAAACAGAAGAAATAGCTGTTGTCTCCATGTAACCGGGTTTCACTTTCAAAAACTTGTAACAAACTGAAGGAGAATGATGGTCCTTTGTGAAACGGATGCATGCCAATCTATTGCCAGCACTAATATACATCTGAAATTAATCTGGGCAAGTCACTTACAAAGCAGTTTTGAAGGGCAGAAAGTCTGTATCCAAACAGTATGCTCACTATGAATTTTTGATCTCCTTACAAATGGAATACCTGTATTCAGAAATGTATACCCTGATAGTCAATAACATATTAGTGACCTGAAGAAATGTAATTCTGGGACCCCCTTAGGTCTGACCTGTCCATTCACTCTCATCACTGAATCAGTGCAGTGGGCAGCTGCCCTGTGACAACATCACGTGTGCGGTGCAAGGGAAGGCTGGAGGATGTGATCTGTACAAGAGTACTGGGGAGGTGGATGGAGGTGAAACATGGACTCTTGCTGAATGTAGAAATTGCAAATCAGATTTTCTCAAAAGAATTCATAGCCTGAGTTCCAAATTATGCTTCAGGCCATATTTAATTTGAGCCTGGTCCTGTAGCCTTACATGACTGCCTTACTCAGCTCTTTTTTGTGTATGTGTGGTCACTGTATGTAAACTGAGTGTGCGGTGGTACAGCTTTGGTTTATCTTTTGCATTCTTGCATCTACAAGTTTTTTTCTTGATATCTTTTACACATTATGGCTTTTAGCCTCTGTTTTTTAGAGTATATAAAGTGTTTTCAGAGCTCTATGAATACCTAATATTGTTATTATTTTTGACTGGAGATTTTGATAGATATGCTCAGCTCCCAGTAGCACATTCTCAACTCACTATCCACAGAAATAAACATTCATTTTTCCAGGTGTTGAAAACAATACTTCCAGCCCCAGCTACAGCGTAACTATCACTGTAAGGATCACTGCAATGGGCTAGATCCCAAAGTCCCAAGTTGTGACTGCAAAAATAGGCTTTCACTCCTGTGGTAAAAACATACTTGCTTGAGGTGTAAGATATTGAATGGTGACAGCAACTGCTACAAATCTAACACAACCTTAATATGTAGGAGAGAGAGTACTCAATATGATGCTGAGTGATTTCCTCCACTGGCTTGGAAAGCAAAAATAATTTGCTTGAATTGGAAAGGTAATTTTCAGTCCTCAGAATATCCTTTTCTTCATTTATTTAGTTTTGCTGAATGGTTGGGCAGGATGACTATAGCTCAGACTGACTGTAGTAATGGTTATGTCATTCAGCAGAGAACTAACTCCCTTGTGTGAACAGAATTTTGATTTATTTTATTTATTTTTTCTTCTCTTTTAAGGTGACACATACAGATGGAGGTCACAAAACAGAACTAAGCTGTAGCCAGAAATGTTCCTATTTTGAAACATTGAAAAAACTGTGTATACTTATTAGAATTTCTTTTTAACAAGGTCATTTATGTCAGGGCAGAAAATGTGCAAAACAGCACAAAATAGAGAAATCTAGACACTGTAAAATATGCTAACAGATTTGGCACATGCATCATCCCTTTAATATGCCCCCAATGTAACCTATAGATCCCACAAATGACCACATTCTGTTTTTGTAAGTAAAAACTGCTATATATGTAACAGTCATAAGAGTAGCAGTTTTACTGGTAGTAAAAGATTATTGTGGTCTTTTTATAGTATGTAGATTTACTTAGAATGAGCGCTTGTAGAAGAATGCAGAACCATGAAAAACTGTTAAGATGTCATGATTATAATAATTTAACATTTAGAGGAATACTTCACTTAAAGTTATATTTCCAAAATTACACTGCTCATTCATGATTTTTTTAATGCATAATTGGCTGCCTCCAAAACTGTCACAGTAGGAGGAAAAAAAGCTCATTTTCCTTGGCTTGTGTGCTTCTGCTATTCCTGTGTTCGTTTGACTTGGCTTGGGTAAAGAAATGCTGCAGTCTGAAATAACTTTTTATATGTTGGCATGCAGATTTTACTAGAAGAGGCAGGCAGAATGGACCAAGGTGGATTCAGCTATGATAAAAATATATATTGTATTGCGTATTTTAATATATCAGTTTACATTTATTAATCTTTTCCATTTCTTCATAGTAGTGGCATACATACAGGCACATCCTATCTGCACATAAAGACTTGGAGAAAGATGTTTGGCAGCAAGATTAACAAGGGGAGGAGAGATGTAGAAGAAGAAAGTAATCTGAGGAGTACAATCTTCTCTCTCAAAGATAAAGCTGAGAGAGGATTGCTATCGATCTATTAAAATATATTCAGGCAAAAGCCTGAAATGAGAAGTAAGAAATAAGAAAACATGTTCCTCTGTTGATTAATGTGGGCATGGGAAGAGATGTCTCTCTCACTCTGACAGAGCTGGACTCTTCAAAACTGGACTCACATTCCCGTCTAGCCTGGACTGAATCTTTTTCATTTAGGGGACTGGACTGTAGCTCCCACAAAACTCCCAGTGCTGGCTTTAGTTGTTGGTCTGGTTTCCAAATTATTGATCATTTACATCAAGCAGCAGAGGAAAGGCCACAGTCCAGCAATGCAGATGTAGGTGTGCTGCTGAGTGAGGCCCTATCATGCAACGTGTTCTCCCTGCCTCAGATAGTAACTTTGCTGCAGAGCCTTCCATGCTGGAGCTTCAGGAGCATACCACATAACAGTTTAAAGGTTCATTCCATATCTCTTCCTAATCTGTGACTTTCCTCCGAGCCCAACTTGTAGGATTCTCTGGTAGGTTGATTTGTGGTTGTGTGACAGTGTCTTGACCTTACACAGAGAAAATCTCACGTGCTCACAGGGTTTAACACAAGGTCTTTCAAAGTCAAGTGAAAAGAATTCCAATGAAAATATTTAGGCAATCCCACAGTTCTGAATGTCTGTTTTGCTGCCCTTGCCATTGTGGTCTTATACTCTAAAAATGTTGAATTAATGCATGCTCACTAGCCTTTATTTCTAGTGAGGAAAATAGAATTTTTCTATACACACATCATTACACTGACATGGGGCTGAGACATAAATGCAGCAGTGCAGATAGCTGTGCCATGTGAGAAGCAGGACTGAGAGGATCATATTAAAGCTCAACACCAAGTAGTTCTGTGCTTGTTTTGCAACTGAGGTGAAAGACACCTTATTCTGTTATAAACAGGAAACCTAGGCCAAGTCTGTAGAGGTTCACACCCAGGGCCCCTCCCTTGAGGAGCCAAGGCTTGATGTACTTGTCAAGATGAAAATTGCAACACACCCCATGATTTGTGCATTGTTGGGACCTGCTCCTAACCACATCTCAGCAGAGATTTCTATTTTTTTTTAATTTTAAAAGTTTATGCAGTAATAATTAGAGGTCAGTAATATCCAGGTCAAAAATGAAGCATAATGAAAACTTAAAAATGTGATGTTTCTAGTCCATCTTTATGTCTTTGCATTATTATCTAACATGATAAAGCAAAATAGAAAGACTAAAGAAAATATGATGCAAAATAGAAAAAATAGAAATAAGAGTCCATTTTATAGATACTTCCCTTCTCATCCAATTTTCTCTAACTGCAATCTTTTAGGTGTGTGTTATTAAGGATTGTACACATAGCAAATCTGGCTTTTATACTTCATTCAAATGTCATTCAAAATGTTTTCTTTTATTTGTTTTCTCATTCACCTGTCTTACTCTCATAATTCTAACAATAATTTCATTGAAAGTAACTTCAAAAGTTCCTATTGATCTAAAAATTGAGAATTTCAACCTGTACAGCATTAGTGCATGAGACACCTACTGTGAAAACTGATGAGGGATACAGAAAAATTCACCATAATTGCTAAGCTAGGTCTGTGAAACAGCAGTTATACAGAATAATGCAGATTTTGTAGGATGATAGTGTAATGTAGAATAACACAGTGTAGGAAGTGAACTAACAAATTATACATACATCAATTCAAGCATTAACTACGCAAACTTGTGTTTGTAGTTCCTGTGAGATGGTATGTGGAAATATATGTTCTACATGACATCTCTGAATCTCATAAATGAACATTTCTGTGCTTAAATCCAAAGAAGATATTTGTGTCTGTGTCACAGTTTTCTCTTTTAACCTATTTCTTATTTTTCCCCACGATGAAAACTGCCATCAGGACCAGAGAAAGTGGTGTCCAGTTTTAGAGTAAATCAAATTTATTGCTCTCTTCTTTTACTAAGTTTGTAACTGTCCAATGGTGGAGGACAAACATCATGTAACCAACATGGGCCATCTTATAAAATAGATTAATAGTTTACAGTAAAATAGATCTTGGCTTCTACATTATTTAGGAGAAGTGTTCAAGTGTGGTATCTATTAGTATTTAAATAATTTTAGTTTTACATGTTTACACACGTTTTTTATTTCTAAGCCCTCCTCATCCTCACCCTCCAAAACGTTAATGACGTTTGCTGCTCTTAAAATAGCGGTTGTGTATGGAATGCCTAATTGCTGATTTTCTGTTGTCATTACTGCTGTGGTACATTGGTAAAAAATAATAATAATTTAAAAAAATGCAAAGCAAGTGTGCCTCCACATTTAATAGGAACCAGTGGAACCAGTGTTCTACAGCTATTTGTCCTGCAGCCCTCATGGTCCTGCTGCTGAGTTACTCCACTGCCTGCTTCAGCGAGTCTGTATGTACTTAGACCTCTCAGCTACAAACAGCAGAGATTGATAGCAACCACTAAAAGCTACATTTCTATGAGCTGAATTATTTATTTACTAATTGCATTTGGATTTACTTATTGGCAGTGTCAAATAAAAGATTTTGCCTGGGGCCTTCTCATCTTCTTCTAAGTGTTGCCTGTATACTTTAGCTGGCCACACACAGAAAAATCCCCACCCCAACCCCCCCCACTTGCACTTGTTGGTTGGAAGAAAACCTCACAGGAAAACTGCAATGCTACTAGTACAATGTCACAATATTTCTTTACCATTCATAAATATTATTGCCAGAGTAAATACATTTAATACTGTTTGTACAGAACGGTAAAAAGGGAAAAATAAACTGAAAAAATATGCAGCAGATCTTTCGATATTTTTTCTACATTTTCTTGCTTAAGTGGGTCCTCTTGCCAGCGTGCACGTTTCTGTGTGAATCTGGTTACAGTGTTTGCTTAATGCATTTTATTTAACATCTGATTTAGCGTATGATTCTCTCTTCTTTTTTTTCTTGTTTATAGCTGCATACAGCTTAAACAGTGTTTGAGCAGGTTGCCTCTAATTTCAATATTAATTGATAAATTCTAGCTATGGCAATGTTAATTCATTTCTTCATTTTTATAACATATTTGTAGTTTTTTAGATTTATCCTTATTATTTTTCTTACTGTCTGCTTAAAAATGTTGAGATTTGGTTGGATTTTCAATAGTTGATAGGGAGATAGAGATCAGAATGGATAAAGGATTTTCAAGCATCCTTTTAGTCATATTCAATATTTGTGGCAAATGCTGAAGAGACATTGTACATATCTTTTGGAAAAAACATAGCTCACAAACAGTGAATACAGTGGACAAGTGTTTGCATTTGGACAATAGACAGTGGTTTCTTGGTTGTTTGATTTGTTGCTATTATTTGGTTTGTTTGTGCGTTTTTGTTTGACAGCTCAGCAAAAGTGCTAATTCAGTTGTTAACGCCACAATATTCTTGCATATGATACATAGAATGCAAATGATTTCATTCGAGCAAGTGTGGGAAGTTACTATATCTACTGCAGTAATTCAGGTAGAAAAAGAAATAAATAAATAAAAGGGAGAAAAAGAAAAATGGGGACAAAAAGAAAAGAAGAAGAAGAAGAAAAAAAAAAAAAAAAAGATCCAGTAAATATTTTCAGTGATTTTGGAAAACAATCCTGTTTAAGAATGACAGGTTCAGGAACTCTACACATGACTGATACCTCTTTATCTGAAAAGAACACCATACCAGTCTCTGCCAGATGATAAACCACAACCAGGCTCTCTCAGGTACTATGGGAAAAGGTAGAGAAAAACCTCAACAAACAAAACAGGAATGGAAGCATTTTAAAGGAAGAGAGGCAGCTGGAGCTTGGTCAAAGATTTCTGTTGTAGTGAGCTTGGAAAATTTTGTTCATACATCAACCAAATCCCATATAAGAATAGAGGGTAGGAAAACAGCTCTCCCATGTGCTCTTTAGATGACAAATGACAGGATTTCTATGAGCAAAGCAGGAAATTCTCTCCACTTACTGAAAATTTTATGACAACACAGATGTACTCTCCTGCAGAGATTGACTTGCACATGATTTTGTCATTTGAAGAGATTGGGAGAAGTGGATAGCTCATCTGACTTGGATTTCTTGGTTATAGTGTTTATGCTAGTAGATGGAATTCCTTTCCATTCATAGTTTTTACCTTAGAATAGCACGAGCTATTTCATTTTTTGTCTCCTGGAAAACATTAGTTTATCCTTTGAGTGATGGTTTCATTCATTTCCTTCCCAGAGCCATTTGTCCTGAGGTTCCTGATTGTTTTAGGCTATGTCCACACACAGACAGACCTAGAACTTGATGCCCAATAAGCAATGAGGATGATATCGAAAGGCTAAAGAAGAAGTTTCATTTGTCAGTCAAAGTAAACGTCTGATTTTAAAGGCAGTAAAAGAAGGAAACTGAGTTCATTTTCAACTGCATACATACAGATTGCAAAGGAAAATATGGTCTTTGAGTCCAGTACTGTAAGTAAGCGTACAGGATAAGAAAATGTCTCCAAAGTAGAAACATTTACATAGCTTAAATGATAAAGTTATAGGATAGTTTTGCTGCTGAACATATGCTCTTTACTCTCCAAGGTTGGAGGAGACAGGGACATTAAACAGCTAGTGCAATCAGCAGAAATACTTTCCAACAACATCTTACAAGCTGTCTATGGACTTTTCCACACCACCTTAGACCCTTCTCTGACTGTGCTTCTATAGGATGGAGAGCCTTGTGGGAAGGAAGCATGTCTCCCATCTGTTGATTTCTGTTTCTAGGCATGTAGGAGGGAACATAAAACTCTATATGTGCTTAACATAGATGGAGTATTTTAGTTTTGTCTCTCTCATTTATGAATAGCATAAAGGCATGTTTTGTGAGATTCTAATTTCACTCCTAAACCCCCTTTTTCCTTCCCTCCCTGGCCTTCCCTGGCCTTCACAGACCTCTCTGCCCTCCCTGCCTTGTCCTGCTCTGCCCTGGTCTATTTTTCAATACATGTTGCTAATAGAAGTTAAAAAAATGCCCTGATTCACCCAGACAAATGTAGCATTTTTCATGATTGTAAACCAATGTCCTATAAATATTTATTATTCCAAGATTTAACCTCAAGGACAGTGTGGCAAATGTAGTTTAGAAATGTTCTGTTCACTACTACATCAGAACAGTGTTATCTTTTTCTCCCTGAGAGTTTTTAATCATCACCTCAAGTTAAGAAAACTGGCAGCAGTTTCTTCTGGTAAGACACAAGTTTGCCAAATGTATATTCTATGTGTGTAGATACAAATACATACAGACATTAAGTATATATTTTTTGTAATAAGTCAAAGTCCAGAAATAAATATCCTTTAAAACAGATAAAACAAACAATACATCATTCAGGTAGTTAATTGTATACTTCTCTACATCTAAGGAATCATGCAATGCAATGAAATAAGAAAGAAAGTTAAAGGCAGGTTAGAGATATTCATTGTTTTTCCCAGACAAGAACATTCATATCTGTGGAAGTCAGTGCCAAATAGACTGTCAAATGTGAGAGTTTTTCAGGATTTCATACTTTATGCGTAGTGAGTGCACATTATTTAGCATTTTCTCAGTGAGACAGATACTTCATGCCTCTTCATGCTTCAGAGCACCAGCCTAACCCCTACGTGATTGATTTAGAAAAATTGCCCACAGCAATCAGCTAACCATCGCAGTCACCGCTCTGTGAGACATCTTCTGTTTATCGGACCCAGATGCTAGACCCTGTTTTCCTTTCAAAAAATTACCCCACAAGACAAGGACACTATAAACACTCTGACTAAAATCTCTCTAAAGTTCAGGATAAGCTTGTCAAAGACTAAGTACTCAAACTTCAATAACTGTAACTGTAAGCATCCCTGAAAAATACAACAATGAACAAACAACTGGTGAAATGTGAGGGAACTCCAGTCAAATTCATATGTAACCCAGCAGCTAGAAGAACACTGAAAAGTAAAAACAGATTGGCATATTCAAAACAGCTTTTTGTGTTTTTTTGTAATTCAGAAGACTGTCTGAAATAATAATGTGAAAAAAAGAGATTCTGTTTAAAAAAGCTGTTACTGGCTTTGTCTTCTTGTTTGAGATGGCAATCCTCAATCAAAAAAATAACTCACTTTAAGCCATTTTGATAAAATCATTAACCAGGTTGCAGTACATGTTTAACCACTGATTGAATGAGATTACTGCATCATGTGCAGCTTATGGGGAAAAGGAAAATATAACGTACTGTAAAAAAAATTAATGTAAGATACTGCTCAGAAAATGCACAGCTGTCCTGAGTTCATGGTGAATATTAAAGGTCTCTATGTACAAAATAGATTCTGACAGTGCTCAGTTCATCTCTACCCATTTTACCTCCTCAAGATGGACAGATAGGCATAATATATAATTATCAGTATTTGATATGATGATAATAATCAGTAATTACATTCACACACCACAAACTTTTCTGGATATAGGGTTTATTTTATTTACACTGTCCAATCTCTAATATTCTACAGTGCTTTGATCAGTGAAAATTTCACTTAGAATAGCATAGTTTCCCCTCTTCAACTCCTCTCCAGCACCCTCTGACAAAGTTAAAGCAAATTCCCTTTAAGCTAATTAAATGACCAAAAAAATATATATATGCTTGTTAACTGAGTTAAAATTGCACGGTGATTTCTCATGCTTATCTAAAATGTCTTTATCAACAGAATTCAAAACAGAAATAGAAAAGAAATAATTTATTAAAAAACAAACAGACAAAAACCAAACAAATAAACAAAAACAAAACAGAAAATGAGGAGTCCTGACATATACCCATTGAGGCTATCGCAGTTCTTGGGAGATGTTGACATGAGCCTGGTGCTCCAGAACTGCATGGGCAGGCAAGCTTGAATCTGTTTTCTTTTTTGTTTTGTTTGTTTGATTGTTTGTTTGTTTTTATCAGCAAAATTTGTGTGTTTTAAACAGGGTCAGAGGAGTATTTTGATACAATTTATAAAAAGATGTTTTAGCCAAACTTGCACTTTTCTTGCCATCAGCTTTCCTGCCCAATGCACACACAATGTGAGACTTTTCTTAGCATCTTTCGGTGCTCATGTAGACAGTCCCCGTTTTTCCTGTCATTTCTCCTAGACCTTAGTGTTCTTTAAAGAGAATAATACACTATTTTCAGGCTCTTGGTGCCTGTTGACTTTGCCAGCCACTTCATCTTCCCCCCCGGTTTCTCTCTTGTCCCGTTTTTTGCACTCCTGCAATTTTTGCATTCCTGATAATCCCTCCCCATGGCTACACCCTCTTTATATTATACACCTTTGTGCCCCTGCTTGGTTTCCCAATCCTAGCAGTCTTCCAGTAAGCATTCACATATGGGCATTCCTTGCCCATGATGCCAGCAAATTGCAATGTAGACTAAGTAAATCTTGAGGTTTTTTAAAGACTTAAATACTGGTCCAATTTCAGCCCAAATTTCAGAACTTTCCAGCTTTAATTACAGAAAATCCTGAGCTCTGCTACACTCAGCGTTTCTTCTGCAATCAGCCTGTGTTAAAACATGAAGCAAAAAAGTTACTGTTAACTTTGCTTCAAAGCATTACATTGTTTATATACTGTGGTGAAGGAGGGCTTTAAAATAGCTTCACTAGATACCTCAGTTGGAACAGAGATGCAACATGCCTTGCAAAGTCAGTCCTTGTGTTTGAGAGAACATGGACTTTAACTTCCTATGAATCCAAAACAATTTCATGATCAAAAGAGTAAAGAACTAGAAGAAATTTCTATTTGATCTCAATTTGCTCTATGTAGTCTTATACAAGGGGCAGCATTTTCAGACATAATTTTCTTTTTTCTTTTTTTTTTTTTTTTTTTTTTTGAAAGAAACATACAATATCTGCTCTTTACTTCCAAGATGGAACATTGCCAGATCCCCGAGTTTTAATGCTGATGTTGGTAAATAATATTCATTTCTGGAGAAACCATACAGGTACAAACTTGTGGATTAGACCAAAAAAAGCACACTGAGAAATTGATTCAAATGGAAGTTCTTTAATAGTTGTTCCAGTCTTCCAGGTACACAGAAATAGTCTCAGTGCCCTTTCAGTTTGAAGCAGAGATTTATGGTTAATTATAGTATTTCCCATGAGTACATGTTTGTGCTTTACTAACTGCTAGTTGAGGAGGAATGTTGAAATAAGAATGTTAAAATAAGTTCAGGGCTAGTGCGTACCTCTACCGAAAGATACATGTTAAGATGTCTTCACATGGGCCCTTCCTTATTTTGTTATAAAGGAGATTACATGACAAAAGTGACACACCACTAGTCATTCAAAAAGCTGGCAGCAGGACGTGGTGATTCCTTCCACTGTTTTTATTCCTCATTTCTTATCTGTGGGCAACTCATTCAACATTCTCATCTGAAAAATTACAATGGTCTAGGCTAAACAGTGAATTCAGCTCATACAGACCATGAGTTCTGCAGAGGTAAGCAGGTAGCCCAATAAGGCAGACAAAATAATTCATTGTCAAGTATATCTATCTTGGATAACGAAAATGTATTCAAATGTTCTAAATTCTTCTAGTGTATATGGTTGGCAGCAGCACTGCACTGGCCAAGCTGAACATCTAGGCATCAGTCCATTGCTTAAAATGTTTTTGGGTTCCCCACCCCTCAAACCTCCATGTGATGCATGCGGGTGGGGTCCGTGGTGGATTCCTCTCATGCAGCAATAATGCCAATCAAAATGCAAAACAGAACAGCCAGGGCAATTTTCTTTCAAGTCAGGGGGCAGCTCAGATTTTTTGCAGGTAATTTCAAGTTTCAGAGTACTCATGGAGAAAGTGGGAGACTCCTAGATTCTGGTCTAGGAAGCAAAAAACATGAACCTGTGTGATATCCTAATACCTGAGACATTGTGGAGGGATGCATGAGCAGTGGGCTCCATAGATGCAAGGTGAGCAGGACTGACACTCTGGTTTTATTGTGGCAGTTAGGTCTGAGACAGATGCCAGCTCTCTGTATCATTTCTTCTTTCCCAGCTAATAAAAAGGCATTAAAAAGCACATTTATAGCAGATACATTTTGAAGTTTGGTTAATTAATAAAGTACTATTTAGTTAAATATCAGACACCCTCCTAAAGAGCATATCTAGTATTCGTTCTAAATTTTCCTGTCAGAAATATAAAGTCCAGTGCAATTTTTTCTGTGATGTATTCCTCTTCAATTCTTACATTTCTGTGCTACATTTACTATCATGGGAAATGAGCCTGTGTATGTGTATGTAAAGTGTAGATGAAAATTTGGTGAAGATTAGGCAGGGCAAGAATTTCATTAGAACTGAGCAGCCTTGACTAAGGGGAATGGTTTCTTTCTAATAAGATTTCTTCAGGTTTTCTGTTTTGGGGTGAACTTTAACAGAAGTGGCCATTTTGCATTTTATGGTTACAGTGTGCAGTGTTATTTGCAAAGCATTTTCTTCATTCAGGAGAAGTCTGGGTGACAGACTATGTCACCAGTCATCCACCTAAGTCACCTGATCTTGGCTTTTATGGTAACTACTGCTTATACAAAATGTGTGGTTGTACAATGTACAGTAAGTATAATTTCAGTGTAATCCCATTCTTGTTTTGTAATCTACATTACATTTGACTGAGGAGCTATATTGAAACAGATGCTTGTCTTTCTACGTTGAAGGCTTCTATAAACAATGTATTTTTCTTTTATATTCATGTAGAAGGAGAATAGTAAAAAACAATGGTGCCAAATGTTCAAAAGCTTTGTCTTCCCCCAGCTACTACTTCTGTGACTGTGGAAACATTTCTAGAAAAGCTAAAGAGGACCTTAATGAACAGAAAATCAAAGAGCACAAAAGGCAGCAGGCATCAGAATAACTAAGTATAGCTGTAGCTGTACTGGAGATACAAAAATGAAAAACAAGTATACTTTGCAGATACACAGTTACTAAAATAGAAGATCATAGAATTCCATCTGGGATTGCAGTGCCTATTGAGTCAAAATGAGAAGGAAACTCTTGTCAAAATTACAGTCTTAAAATAAACAAAGAAATAGAGAGAGAGAGAGAGAGAGAGAGAGAGAAATGGAGAGGACGGAAGAAAGAAAGCAAGAAAACAGTAACTTCAAAGTGAGAGGAAAATGAGAAAAACTTACGGAAAATCTTTGAAACACATGTAATGTTTTATTAAACGCACTTACTAATATATGTTCCAAAGCAGAATTTTTTGAAAGTATACATTAACCTGTACTTGGATTGTAATTCTCCCCATTTCAAAAACTGCTGCAAATTAATCAGCTGGATCAGAAAGAAAAAGAAAAAGAAAAAAGAAAAGAAAACAACAACAACAACAAAAAAAAAACCTTTTCACTCTTCTGAGCTATCGTCATGGGGGATTGAAATCAGGGTTACAGGATGCAGAGGAAGTAATATTCTTAAGACTGCATAAATAACATTCATTTAAGCCACTGGTACCAGAGGGGAGATATAGGAACTATGTCTCTTCCACCCAGCTTCTCTATTATATTGTGAACATTTGATCAGTTGTCTCAAGAGAGAAGTAGTATTATGTCCTCTGGGCACATAATAAATCCAGACTACAGTGGTTTTGCAAAAGATGTCAGTTATTGAAGCAAGGCAGAAAGTTGTTCATCCTAGGAAAGAATTTATCAAACAAAACTGAGCTATTCCTTCCATCTCTATTTACCAGTGTAAGAAAAAAAAAATGGATTTCCTAATTAATCCTAAAGAGTCTGACATAGGTCAGATGAATCTTTCTCTGGGGGTACTTGCTCCTCTCCACTGACTGCAAAAATAGTCTAGATATTGAGCTCACATGTAAAGGAGATGAAGTTAGCCCCATTCCTGCCTGCTGCAGAAAGAGATGCACTTTCTTTCTCTTGTTAGCAGAGGGCAGTGCCTTCACAATGACAGCTGAGTTCTGATGGGAAGGGGTGCCTGGGGAATGACAGTCTTTACCCAGATTGAAATGATGTTTCCAGATATGGTCACAACACTATTCTGGATGAATTATTGCTGAGATTAATTAAATAAAGTGTCTGTCCAGTTAGATTATATCCTTTCTGTCTTGTCTTTTGATCGCTCAGGACACTAAGGTTAGCATTACTCTATTACCAGATGTATTTTGTGCATCAAAATCTCACTATGAAAAGTATACAATATTTACCAGCTCAAATTTTGTCTGGAATATGTGTTCCTCACTTAGTATGTTCTTCTGTATTATCTTTAGACTCTACAGCAATTTGTGAAATATTATGATGCCCTTTTTAATGTTGGTAGAAGATTGCTGGCAGTTCCTAATGTGAAGCTGCAAAACAGGATAAAAAAAGCAAAGAGAATTATTTTAAGATGATTTAAAATAAACCAAGTACTATTTTTAGTGTGTTTACTACTTCTCAAAGGGATTTTCTGTAGTCTGAAACCCAGACCGCTGAGGTTTACCACTGCTTGTACAACATTTTTTTTCAATAATGCTGTTCCTTTTTAAACAGTTTATTTTGATTCACATGGCTTTATATGTTCTCCTGTCTGTGCAGCCTAGAAGGAAGGATTTACTACCATTGCATGAGTCAGAGACACTGCACTTGCTGGGTCTAGCTTTTTGCTCAGTAAGGAGACTGGATCTCCCCTTGAGTTTGTTTGTCTCAGAGGTGACAGACTAAGGCCCTTGTGGCATTCCCTGCTAACTTTTGTATAGGGAAACCAGTCATGTTTGGTATAAAGATGATGCAAAAAAAAAAGACCTTGAAAATTAATTTTTGACTTTTTAGAAATCAGTGTCCCTTCAGCAGACTTTCTGCACAGGATTCTGAATGAAAGGAGAATATTTGAACAATAATAATTATATTTTGTTAACAGCCCACTGTATTCCCATGGCCAACACTAAATGCATTTGTATCTCAAGAGAAGGTAGGCATAGGATGTGTTCCAAAGTTCTGTGCAGTGGTTAGACCAGGTCAGATAGCAGGATCCATGGGAGATGTTCTGAGTGACTGAAAGAGCTATCAGGTAGCAAGACGTAAGGCCACTGTGATCTAAGCATATCTGTACTTACTTGTGCATGCTTCTACTAGGAATCCAAAAGTGTGAGCAACACAATTGTCTTGGGGACACTATGCCTATCTTGTATCTTTCTTTTGTGCTGAGAAGTAATTTTCAGCTGAAAACCTGAGAAATGTGAATAAAAACTACTGGTTTGTTGTTGTTGTTGTTGTTGTTGTTCATTACAGTTTAATGACTGGTTATCTGCTATAGAACAAGAGGCGAAGAGGGGTTCAATAACTTTCAGCGCAGAGGCCTTCAGATTCAGCATTTTTTCATGGCTTAGATTTTTACACTGCTACAGACAGGCAGATACCTATGCTAACTCTGGCCCAAAATCACGAGATTCAAGAACCTCAAAGGGAAGAGCAAAGCACTCCTTAGCCAAAGCAACAAGCTGTGCTCAGCAAAGAGTGAGGCAAAAAATATCATAACAAGCATGGAGCTCTCTCTCATTGTAGAGAGCAGCAAGTGCCTCTCTGCCATAGTGAGCTGGGGTTGCCTGTAGCGTTCCTTCAGCAAGACCATGAGTGCAGTGAGCCACAGAGCTACTGGTGCCTCAAAGAAAGAATAATGACAGCCTCCTTCAAACAAAGCAGTTTTGCTGTTCCTTCCCAGCAGGAAACACCCAGCCCTGGGCTTCAACCCAAAGTTCTACCTTGCAGGTGCCCTGCCATGCAACAAGGAGCCTTGTTCTCAGGAATGGGTGTGCCAGGAAACACCACCAGAGATAGCCAAGACTGTGATCTGATTGCATTTGTGCACATTAGAATCATGTATGGTGAGTCGTGAGGTTGGGAAGTCATAGACCGATTAACCTTGTTGTGTGTGGACAGAGCTGGAGGAACTCCAAGTGAACTGGACCTTGACAGCTTGTGCAACTCAGAGTAGCTCAAGTTCACATATGTTTTAGGCTCAGTGCTCCCTTTATCCGTAAGTCACAAATTTTTCTGGAGCCATTTTTATGACTTCTCAGATGCTCAACTGCACAGTCATTACTCTGTTCAAGTGAATATCTGATTTCCCAAATAAATGGTCTACATTGGTAATTCTTATGAGAGAGGGCAGAAGGCTAATAATGCTTTAATTCCTGTTACTCTCACACTTTCCTGCTATTCTTAGGCCCAACAAGGGAGCACATGGAGAATTTGCAAGGAGTTGGTGGCAAAATGCATGGCATCATCCTGCAAGTTCTTTTTCAGGACATGTAATACTGGAAATAAAAATAGAACAATAGATTTGTGAGGTGAACTTCTCATTGACACAAAGAGTCACTGAATGGCCTCTGTAAAAACTAACGAGAGATATTTGAGAAATTGCCCAAGTTGCAGAAAACCTGAACAATGTGGGTTTTTTTGTTGTAAAATACTTAAGTGAGGATTGAATCATATATAGCACCATGACAATGCATGTCATCTGTTGACACACAGAGAAAAATTGAAACACATTCAGCTGGGAACTATTTTAGGCAATTTATTATAAACCCTCTGCTTGGCTCAGGCTGTGTGTTTGGTTAGCTACAAACTGCCTCGTTCTCCAGTCAAGTAGCCATGGGTTTGGCATTGACCTTCCTCCCACAGGAAGATAAGGGAGTTCGTACCATGTCAATGACCAGAGACAGCCACAAGACATTAGGCAGGCTCCTGACTGTCGAGAAGTTGAAACTGCTTGAAAACAACAGGGTCAGTCTGCTCTCAAACACACTGATATTATCTCATTAGTGGTGGCATTTACGGCACAGCACAAGGAGCAAAGAAGGGAATTGTTAAAAAGAAAAAAACAAAACAAAAAAAACCTCAAATAATTACAGTATATAGAATCATTAGTCAGGGGAATGTTATTCACATGTGGGCTTTTTCTTTGTTAAAGTAGTGGTTCCCATGGATCATATACAAGCAGCAGATTATCACTTCCCTATCTTACCCCTGAATAACATTCTCCATCCCGATGACAGAGAGGGAAGGCATTTTACCTGAAGCTTGGTCCTGGTTTGTAAAACTTAATCTTCTTTTTACTTTTATTGATTTGTTTGTTTGTTTGTTTGTTTTGGCAGGCCAAGAAGTGCAAAATCATTTGTAAGGTTTGGATTTGGGAATGAGAGAATACCGAGGGACTCTTCTATCTTCTCTCCATATGTTGTAATGTCACAGATTCAGCTGTGACTTTACTGTGGCATTACATTATAAACATTCAAGAATATACTGATAGTATTCATAGTATTCATATTTATTCTGGACAGGAATTTGGAAATATTGAACAATAAACCCTTGAGATTAGAAGCAGTCTTTTTGTTCTTTATCTGCAGGGAACCCAGCAGGAGGGGAACATGGCTGGCACCCTTAGCCACAACCCTAGTGTGTTAATAACAAGCAAGCTATGCCTGGGAGCATAGAGAGTGACGAGAGATGTGGGAAGTGCTAAGGAAGTTTTCTCCAGTAGCATGCTGATATGTGTCGAGATATACTTCCACTAGCCTGTAAACATGGGCACAAACATACAGGGAGACCTCACTGTGGCCTTCCAGTACTTGAAGGGAGCATATAAACAGGAGGGGGAAGGACTTTTTATATGGGTTGATAGTGACAGGACAAGGGGGAACGGTTTTAAAGTTAGAGAGTGGAGGTTTAGGCTAGATATTAGGAGGAAGTTTTTCACTCAGAGGGTGGTGTTGGAGGTTGTGGATGCCCCATCCCTGGAGGCATTCAAGGCCAGGCTGGATGTGGCTCTGGGCAGCCTAGTCTAGTGGTTGACAACCCTGGGCACAGCAGGGGGATTGAAAGTAGGTGATCTTTGAGGTCCTTTTCAATACAGGCCATTCTATGATCCTCTGATAAGAATGCTGGAGATTTTTCAATATGTGCCTCAAAATAGAGCTGCTTGACACCATGCCTACTAAGCACTACAGGATGGTTTGTAATTTGCGTTAACTCAAACCCTGCAGGTGAGCATAGCCCTGCAATCTGTTTACATCTCCTGCTCTCACATGCTTTTGGGAGCATTTGACACAGGAAGGACTGTGGTGTCAGAATTTGTCTTCCCTGTTAAAAGTGCATATTGGGACAACTTCCTCAGAAATTGCTTCCTGATTTCATCCTCGGCAATCACTCTGCAGTCTCAGCATTCTCAGTTGTGATAGGCAAAGGATGAAGTTGCATAAGTAATCAACTATGAAAATCATCATAGTGTGATAGATTAGCCATTGCTTATGGCTGTGTGAGGATCTGTCATAGTATGATAGACTAGCCATTGCTTATGGAAGTGTGAGGAAGAGGCAGAGGAGTTTTTCAGAAACCAACTTAGAGCAAATCAGAGACTGGGAGACATTAAGCAAGAAAATCATAAAGAGAAGCTGGGTTGGGGTAGAAAACTTCTCTCTGTATACTCACATTACAACTATGTAATGGGGAATTTTCTTTTAACTAATAAGTGATTTAAATGAAGATACAGCTTTTAAAAACTGGTTAAACTCCTTAAGCTTATAGAACAAAATACTACTTAATCATGGTTTCTTAAGATATACATGTTATTTAGCGGAAAAATTAAAATCTTTGTATTCACTCTTTGACAGTTTTCTGTCCAAGCTGTGTTGGTGTATTGTACTTTCTCTGGCAGACCAAATTATATTGTTTCTAGCTTGTTCACAGGTGCAGTTCTGGTTCACGTACATATGAGCCCTCATATATATGGGGACTAAAATTACAATTTCCAAAAATGTAAGGGAAAAAATCTGCTATTAAATTCATGGCTACTTATCAAAGCAGTTTTCAGAAAAAAAAAATCCTGGGGAGCAGTCTACAGAGAACCAAGAAAAATACTTTGAAAATGCAAATGCACACAGATATGAAAATATTTAAGGTCTTGCTCAGCGCTTTGAGGATCCTTAAATGGATTCTAACAGGATTCTTGCACCTGTTAGAGCAGGATTTGATCCAACAAAACTTTTTTTTTTTTCCCAAATTACCAATTTGATGTTTTCTAGATGTGCTTTTCATCAAATACATAACAAAGATCTTATGCGGCATCTGATTCTGTGATCTACTGGGGATTGTAATATTAAAATAAACTTTCAAATAGCAGGGTCTCTAGTGTATTTATTGCCAGATATAGGCACACTGCTTCATAGCACTGGCTTCTGAGAAACTAGAAATGTTTCTAATTTAACAGAGCAAGTGCAGGCAGAGATGCAAGCAAAGAAACACTTATAGTGAAAAGAATAGGCCAAGAGCTACACTAAATAACACAGATGCACTTCAGTACTGGCAGAAAGTTTTTCAGTATTTTTTTACTAAGGAGTGAACTTGGTCTTGCCCCAGAAAACACCTTTTCAAATTATTGTCCTTATAACCAGAAGGTAGATACATGATAAGAAAAACTAATACAAGTAACAGCCTGTAATGTTTTTAAAAAGATATTATCAACTTTGTCTCGGAGATACTATTGGTAAAATATGAGTTGCTTATATTTTCTTCTATATCTTAAAACAGATTATATTTGAATAGATCTATAGTTAAGATCTTTATCTTTTGCACAAGAATACACATTAAATGTACAGAAATTTGAGTATGAGCTGAGAAAATAATTTCTTTAATGCTTTTACAAGCTATATGTTTAATAAGTATATTGCTATTCTGCCCTCTGTACAATTTAATCTTTCTTTTATTTATTTATGTTTTTCCTGTGCCCAGAAAATCTTTACACTGGGCAGCTATTCCTGGATTTGTAAGTGGGACAAATGCAGAGTTTTTTTCTTAAATCACTACTTGAGGAACTTCCAGGAACATAATTGGCCATGTATCATCAGGTCTTGATAATTAGAGATGTCTGCAGCTACTTTGCAAAAAGTTTGCATGTTTATTGTTCTTATTCATTCTGTTGAATATGTGATGATAAGTCACCTGAAAAAAAAATCTTTTTCTGTGTGAAGGCACACAAAAGGGTGCAAGGAATGTGTTTTGTTTTTCTTTTGTACTGTTCTTTTTTTTCCCCGTTCTTGATTGGTCATTCCTTCTTTTTGTAAATTAGTTTTGTTTATTATCATATATTTCTCTTACCAATAAATTTATTCACTATACCCTAGTTTTCCCTTATGGTCATTTGTTAATGAAAGTACAAACTGATTGCAGGCAGCAGTATAACTCACTACATTTATCAGTATATAGGGCTGACTTTGACTGAACCTGTAAAGACAATTAAAACACTTTGTAGGTAAAACTAAGAGCAATTTGATTGATCATTCTTCAAAATACTACAAAATTCTCAGCCTGTCTGGCTAAAATGCTGAGATTTTAATTCTACTCAGACAGGGAAAAATACAAAGCATTTACTGGAGCTTACTATCTTGTCTGCAGCCTACAGTACATTCATTCAGCAGAAACTTTTGACTTGAATAACTGCAGCTGAAATCTCTAGTTTACAAGCTTGGTGAATGGACTATCAGTAAAGGACAGCTGGCATAAGAGAAGATGGATTTCAAGAAGTATACACTCACTTGGGATAATGCAGAGGCACCCTTCTTGAACAATACTCATGATGGATGGATCAGAGAACTAATCTCCCATTCAAAGTACAGGGACTCCTACCATACTGCCTGTGAAGGCTGACATGAATATTGTTTATCAAGGACAGAGCTCTACCTGTACTGGACTCCAGCTCTAACCGAGGATACAAGCTGGTGGTGAAGCACAGCCATAGTGTAAGCTCTGCGGTATACTGAAGCTAGGAGGTCAGTGAGCTAGCACCGGGTGACAGTCCTACTGAGACCTGTCAAAAGGATGGATAAGGTTTATGGGTGTTTTCAATTCAGGTTATCCTTAATTTGTTGGAAAATGCTTGCTGCCACATCACAAGGATCCCTCTGGTGATAGCTAGGGCTAGGGTAGGACATCTGAAACTGTTGGAGGTATTGCAAGCATAGGTCTAGAAGACCATTTTGAAGGTATTGTGCTGTCACAGGCAAAAGTCTGCAAGATACTTTCATTTATTTTTGTTTATTTTTCCCACTTACATCTTAGAATGCAGATCCTTAAGTTTAAGACTAATAATTTTACAGTCACAAATATCAATATGCAATCTCTAGTGTTAATAATTACTCCCCTGGCTTGGGAACACTCACTTTTTAAGTGATGTGTTTAGAAGTAGTATAATATATTTAAGCTGTAAGAGTTCTCTTGCTTCCTCCCTCCCCCTGCCTTGATGACAATCAAAAACCACAGCTTTCTTTAGCTCATATTAGTTAACAAACATCAGGTCATGGCAACTAAGCAAGTATTTTCAGTACCATAAGCAGGACATACTGTTAACTCCCAGCATGAAATTCAGTTTAGTCCTTTTTCATGAAAAACCAACCTTCTCTATTTCTATTTTGATTTGTTAAGTTCTCCAAATTGGAATCATTACTGTAATTGCAAAATCATGATAAAAATAACAGCACACACAACAGTTATTACAGATAAACACACAGGAACTTTCACTCTAGTATTCAGTGCTTCAGAAAACTATACATCATAAAACTGGCCACTGTGGACCAGACACGTCCCACATAACAAACACACTATCTTGTCTGTTGCCTTGATTAATAGGAGAAAGTGTAGAAGAAGATAAAAATAATCTTTTCCCTTGTTGTACCCTTCTAACTTCTAATATTCAGTGGTTCTCAGACCCAGAATGTTGTAACTGCAGACATGTAACACTTCCACTAAATAAAAATTAAATTGCCATTTGTTGACATTAAGTCATTCTGATCTGATTTTATCACGGCATCTACTTTTTAAAAATTTTGTTTCTTTAAAGGTAAATTGTACATCTCTATGCCTGCTCCAAAGAATTAATTTGGAAATACTTCTAATCAAATTACAGTGCCCAGGAAAAAAAAGTTTTACAGCTTGAAAAGAATCTTTCACTGAAGACATGACTTCACCTGTCAAGCTGAGAGAATGAGTGAACTTACTCCTGTCCTGTGCTGTGCAAACTACCTGAATGTTAGGATTTTTTCTCTTGTTTAATTTTCTTTCTTTTTTTCTTTTAATTTTCCTTTTGTTCTTCTATATTTTGTTTTGTCTAGTTCCGTTTTTTTTGTTGTTGTTGTTGTTGTTTTTTTTTGAGTATCTAAGTTGTTTCACATTCATTATTCAGTCACCTTGATTCTTTTTTTTTTTTTTTTTTACTCCTACTGCCCCTTTTCCCAGCCAGTTCTTATGAGAATGCAAATGGAAACTTCAAACCTGTAGATAAACATTTGATTAGAAAGCATGCATTGATCCTCTTTCCCTATCAAGTTCTTTTTCACTGTTCTGTAAACAAACACGTCTATTTAGACCATTTGTTTCTCTGTCAATCTGTGAAAAGTTAATACAAGTTCTTGCTATTCTTTGTTAATGAAAGCAGTCCTGTAAAAATATCATACGGCTCACTGAGGCCTGCCCTTGTAACTCCAATAAATACAAATCACTTATCATTTTAATGTCAAATATGTAGCTAGTGTTGTAACCACACACACACACACAAAAAAAACCCTTTACAGAAAGAAAATGAACTACCTCCTTTTAAACCCCTGACTTGTTGCTCTTGACTTCAGTTATTTGTTCAGTATTTCAACAACACCAAATAAATGTGTGAGAAAAGCTTACCATTTCTGAGTCACCCTTACTATCCTAGATAACAGACTCCTCATACTAGAGGCTTTCTCAAAGAGATCAGCATGGTTCATTCCCTTCATTTCTGCCATTCCAGTATTGTCTTCAATGTATCTTGTGAGAGCCTCCTATTATCAAAGTTGCCTAATTCTGGCTAATCTTTCTTGATAATTCATTTCCCAGCTCCCTACTACAGACTGTTTCAACCATTCTGTTTTGTACTTTTCCTAGTTCTGAAATGTTAGCGTTACAAATGATACACAACACTGTCTATCATATTCACTGTATGCCTGATGGCAGAGTAGTTTTCTCCGTCAATTATATTCTGTGTATATGCACCTATCAACAAAGTTTAAATAATATATGTCGCTGAGGAGCATCGTTTTCCTCCTCTGTAATATATGACAATATGCTCTTTTAACTTTCCTTTCATTGCTTATTTACTCATATCCATTTTAGACAACAAGAATTTTTCCTAATCACTTGTGATTTATGGCAAAACAGAATAAGTTTCAAGAAGCAATGTGTTCTCTGAATGCAGAAAAAAATAATAATAAAAGAAAGGTATTCTGGTTATTGTGGACATATTCAGAGATGTGATCAGACCAGTTGGATCATTTTATTATTTATCAACAGTATTTCACTTGTGAAAATACAGAACAGTTAAAAGGGGATATCGTAGAATACTGTCTGATTTCAAATATTATGTTGAACTCTGCTTCTGAATGTACCTTTCCTTCAGAAGTGTTTGAGAGTTTGGCTTTAAGAATGAATGACAGCTTTAATGGCTCTATTTTCTGAGATATCTTTATGAGGTCTGATTTTTAGAACATGCATTTTTCTATCATGGAGTTTCAGTTTGGAGATCTCAAAATAAAAAGTAGAAAACTTAAATAGTTGCTTTTCAAAAAAATCCAGTCTTCATGTCTCCTCCGTCTTCTTGAAATGTGGGTTAATACAAAAGAAAACCAGTACTATACTTGACATTTTCAAGGACATAGTCTTGGACATTGACATATCCTTTTTCAGGTTTGAATTCTGCTTTTGGGGTAAGTAGCAGTGAAAGTCAAACAGCAGTGGCATAACAACAAACTATACCTCATTCTTCCTAAGGACTGACTCCTGTCTCTCTCTTAGGTTTATGTCTTCCCAGCACCTCTACAACTCCGAGAAATATGGCAGAGAGATGAAATAAAATATACATAACATTAGTAAAAAAGATCTTTGTGCTTCTTTTTCATCTGCTTCCAGGGAGTCTTGCATTAGCAACAAAAGTGACAGAAAGAAAAAAAGGAAAGAAAGAAAAAAAGAAACATTTTGAAATGTCTTTGAGAATTTAGAATTATCACCATTGTTGGAAAAGACTTCCAAGATCATCCAGACCAACCGTCCACCTACCACCAACATTTCCCACTAAGCCATATCCCTTAGAACATCTAAATGATTCCTGAACACCTCCAGGGATGCTGACTCAACCAGTTCCCTGGACAGCCTGATTCTGGTGCCTCATCACTCTTACAGAGAATAATTTTTTCCTAATATCCAAACTGAACCTCCCCTGGTGAAACTTGGGGCTATTCCCTCTAGTCCTATCTCTACTTATGCAGGAGAAGAAGCTGACCCCCATCTCACCACAACCTCCTTTCAGGAAGTTGTAGAGAGCTATAAGGTCTCCCCTGAGTCTCCACTTCTCCAGACTAAACAATCTCAACTCAGCCAGATGCTTCTCAAAACATTTGTTCTCCAGACCACTCCTGGGCTTTGTTGCCCTCCTCTGGGTGCTCCCCAGGGCCTCAATGACCTTTATGTGGTAAGGGGCCCAAAACTGAACACAGTACTTGAGGTGCAGCCTCGCCAGAGCTGGCAGGGGGAAGATCACCTCCCTGCTCCTGCTGGTAACACCATTTCTAATACAAGTCAGGATGCCAGTGGCCTTCTTGGCTACCTGGGTGCACTGCTGGCCAAGCATTGACTGTTCAGCCACACATTGACCAACACACCCAGGGCTATTCCTTCCAGACAGTCTTCCAGCCTCTGTGCCCCAAGTCTGTCATGTTGCCTGGGGTTGTTGTGGCCAAAGTTCAGGACCCAGAACTTGGTGTTGTTGAACTTCATCCTGTCAGCCTCAGCCCAGCAATCCAGCCTGACCAGGTCCTTCTGAGGGGCTTTCCTATCACCAGGCAGTTCAACACTTCCTCCCATGCTGGCATCATCTGCAAGCTTACTGAGGATGCACTCAAGTCCTTCATCCAGATCATCAATAAAGATATTAAACAGGAGAGGCCCCAATGCCGATCCCTGAGGAACACCACTCATGACCGATCACCAGCTGCATTTTAATCCATTCACTACCACTTTCTGGACCCAGCCCTCCAGCCAGTTCTTTACCCAGCAAAGAATGTACCTGTCCAGGCCATGGGCTGCCATTTTCTCCAGGACAATACTCCTGTAAACCTTCACCCAAATTCTAAAGTGCCTGTGAAGGCAAGACAGCTGAATTTCAGACCAGACACTGGAAGTCAGCTTCATGTACAAAAAATGACAGAACACATGTCTTCTCTAACCTTTAGCAGCCTTTCCCTCTGGGTCAGTTAGATCCAATGAACACCAGTTTCCAAACGGCTAAGTATCTTAAAATAGTCCTGAGACTCCCACTCTAAATCTATGTGAACCTGCAATAGAAACACTTTTTTTTAATGAAGAGCAATTTTTGTATAGATTGTGAGCCTTTTGGATCACGTTCTAGCCCAGTCCCTGGCATCAGGCAGTCCTGTTTTGAGAGGGGACCTTGCTTTTAAGGCACACAGGTAGCTGCTTTTCCAGTGGCAATTTGACTGAAAGTAGCCAGCAGGTCCCATGGCCACAAGGCATGATAATTCATGTGCTCTTTAATAACCAGAAGGCAAACCTGGGAAGAAAGGGGGGTGAGGTGGAGGGGGAGTGTTGAGGGAAGAGCAAGCTTTCTGAACAAAAGCAATTCACCCCAAATCCTCCCTTCATAGACGCAAAAGAAACAACCCTGCCCCCACTCTACCTCCTAATTATTCAAAGTTTGTGTTTGTTGGCAGCTAGGAGTCTTTCCTTTTTATTTTTTTACTTAGCTAAAAAGAAAAAGAAAAAGAAGGAAGAGAAAAAGAAGAAGAAGAAGAAGAAGAAAAAGAGGAAAAAAAGAAGAAAAAAGAAGAAAAAAAGAAGAAAACGAAGAAGAAAACCAAAAAGAAAAAAAGAAAAAGAAAGAGAAGCAGAAAGAGAAAGAGAAAGAGAAAGAGAAAGAGAAAGAGAAAGAGAAAGAGAAAGAGAAAGAGAAAGAGAAAGAGAAAGAGAAAGAGAAAGAAAGAAACTAGTTTTTAGCAGAATCCTGTTGAAAACATCTATGCATATCTTCTTTTTCTTTCCTTCTCCCCTCCTCCCACCAAATCCCTGAGGTCAACATTGTAATAAAGAGCAGGAAAGGCCCAATTTTCTGCACCTGTGGCCTTGTTTGTCTATATATTTCTATAGGTGAATGGGCACTAGAGACTCAGATAGGAAGTGAATTCAATGGATTGGTTTAAAAAACTCGGCATGCTAATCAGCAGGCACTCAGGTGAAATAGCATTAAAACCCTGCTAAAATAGACCCAGAGTGAAACAGAGAGTGAAGCTACAGTGCATGCAGTTAAGGGGCTTTTTTGAATGTAAGAACATGTATTGTTAAAAATCAGTTCCTAGTCAAGTAGCTTGTTATTCAGGACACAAACTCTTGCACCTGAAATCTCTTAAATGTAATGGAAGAATTATTTTTACTTTAATTCTTTTTTCATCCCATGGAAGTTTTGTGCTGACAAAAGGTACTAGACTAGCAGTCCCAGATAATAAGGCTTTTTTGTTTCCAGAAATAATACTGACAGAGGCAGCAGCACTGTGAGCTTCCCAGCACGTTCTTCTCTATGGGCAGGCTGGACAGGAGGTGTCCAGCACCCATCCTCAGTGGTGAGACATCATCATGTGTATTGTGTTGGTGCCAGTGGTGATGGAGATAGCTGTAGAGTAGGAAATGTCAATAGGACTGAACCCTTGCCCACTACTTTGCTGTCCTGTGGCAAGGGAGCAACATCTTCATTAAGCTTCTATAAGCAGCTTTCGCCATAGTCCAAAGCCATAATTAGCAGTAGGAAGAAAATTTTGATGCTAAGTCCGGAGAATCAGAGTGAATAATGAAAGGTTTCCAAGTTGGCCACCTAAAAAATGTGTTCTACTTACAGAACAAAGTAAACATCGATTGCTAACAACAATGACTCAACCCAAAATGATATCAGGATAACACAGAAATGGTGAGAGCACATATGGGCATTTCTCTTTCATTCTATGTCTGCCTTTACTACAAAGTCACTGGAGTGTGGAAACCTAGATCGTCCTAGCTGAGCATCAGCCCTGCTAACCACTACTTGACCTGAGTCATCTCTATTTCTGAGGACAGATGAAAAGTCACAAAAACATTCTCTAGTCCAATGTGGCTCCAAGTTCCCTGAATGAGTAGAACACATTTTTTTTCCAACCAAGATACTGCTTTATGTAAGATCTTCATATGCTAAGAGATGCACAAATTCTCTCCCATTTAGACTGATTTATTTATGTAGTGCTTTTAAAATGTCTAATGTGAGCAGTTTGCAAAGTCAAATACTCCAAGAATTAATCTTCTGGTATTTCAGTTTCTGGGTGGTGGATGTTTTGTGGAAAGACCAGAAAGATATCATGTTTTTATGGCTCCCTGTAGATTAAAAAAAAAAAAAAAAAAAAAAGTTAAAAAAGGTAAACACCAATGCAGAGGCCAAGCTGGTTCTTTCTGGCTTTGTTGTTTATTCAAGACTCTAGTGAAAAGTTACAGTATCCATCTGAATACCTGCTGGCTTGCAGGGTATTTGAGATGAGCAAACCCAGCCCCTGCAGTAACTGTGTTGCTAAATTTATTTGCACTACGAAAAAAAGAAGACGGAAATAGAAAAAGCTCTAACTGATCTCTTTTCCTGATGCGACTCTCCTGAGTTCAAGTGAAGTTCCAGAAAGGATGTGTACAGTCTATTTCCTTGTTTTCCTGTGGGAGAGCATGCATGGAGAGGAAGCCTTTGTCACTGAACTACTTCTGTCAAATGATACCAAAGCTTTAGACAAGGTATCAACAGTAAAAGTTTAAAAAGTGCAAAACAAAAGCCATTTACCAAAGCTCAACATAAATTATTGACAGGAGTTCCAAGTAAATGTTTAGCTTAGAAGCAAGGAAATGAAGACAATTATTGATACGTGGCATTAATATCTTTTTGATTTTTTACCACATTGCTATATTGTTCACAGTCTAATGTCTCTTCAAAACTAGCCTGAATAGTTTGACTGAACATGTGTACACAGACATATATGTGTACTTAGTCTTAAATACAAATACTCAGCCATGGATATGTTTGCTCAACTCTTTGTTGACTCTGGTGATAATTTCGAAGCCTAAATACCAGTTAACAGCACTGTAAATAACTCAGAGGCAGCTGTTTATTTACTCATTATATTTGTCAAGTTTTTTTGTTTTTTTTTTTTTTTTTTTTTTTTAATAAAAACAGAGGCATAGGATTAGCTTTCAATTGCTTCCTTGATACTGGAAAGAGATACCACTCACCTGTGTTTGTGTTCAGCGTGAGCTATCCTGTCTGCTCTGCCTATTCAAACATTCTTCTAAGATTGAGAAGCACTTGTGTCCTGACTAAGACTCTTTCTCAGACTTATCATTTAGCCTTGGACAAATTGCTTCAACCAAAGATGAAGCAATGGGCAATTGGTCAACACGTCAGTTAGCCTGTCTGTGAAGATGACTTTTAGATACAAGCCAGATGTGGGTATTAGATTTAAATTTACAAAACACATAACTAAATACATACTAATAATTTTGGCATGTGTAACCAAACGGAGTATGTTTGAGATATTCAGGTGGGCTGCAAAAATAAGATAGGAAGGAACAAGCCTAGCTATTAGAGATCCGTATTTGTGGATCATACTCTCCACATAATCAGGAATCTGGTAGAATAATCCTCCATTAATTTGGAAGTGAACTAAAGAGAAGCTTATCTGACAATTTTATCTGTGTCATCCAAATGTTTGCTTTCATCCCCCAAAGCAGACATATCTTCACATATATCTTCGTCCCAGATTTCTCTTCAGCACAATCAGGCACAGAATACCTGTATTATCTCTAATACTTCAGCAATAGCCAACAATAACAGTAAGCAGCTGGATGTCAGAAAAGCCCAAATCTGTTATGGTATGACACTCTGCACTGCTCTGCCTTTGCAGAATTAAATTTACTGATGGGTCAACAGAAACTGCATCCAGAGATGGTTGAATCCTCTGTGGAAGATACTTAAGACAGCATTTGAATTGCAATTGTATTTGTTATTTATGACTGTTTTTTATGGCTGTTAATTTATAATTTTGCTGATAAATTTGGTTTGTAGTGTATGGCATGGCTTTTATGTCACTGTGTTCCTATAGAATTCTTAATAAGGCTCACAGGCATTACCTATGTAAGTCTTTCCAGTGGAAAGCTGAAGGATGGAAGCTGAAGGAACCATTTCACACGGTGCTGGTAATTAGCAGTCAGTGAAATGACTCTACACAGCTGTTTGGCAGTACATAGCAGCACTAATCAATATCTGAAGACAGGACATCGATGTATTTCATCCAACTGCTGAAAATCAAATGCACTGTTCTTTACTCTAGTGATACACACATTCATTGATATGGGGTAGGGAATTTTTTTTAACATCATGCTTTAGAAAGAGCTCTCCTCATCCAACTAATAAATAAATTTAAAAATAGGTTTAAAAATTAACAACCAATTCTTCAGTTGTGGTTTTTAAAGCCCTCTCCCCATGTTCATTCCCAATATTAAACAATTTCAAATTTGTAGCTTAGGCCTCTAGGTCCTGCAGTAAATAAATTTGTCTGAAAGAAAATCACAGAAGACTGAATTTACCCCCATCAAAATTATTTTGCATTTCTTAATTTGTGTAAATAGAGTCAGAGTAGACCTAAGCCTCCAGCTGATTAAAGACACCCTTATACCATGATTTCATTTCTAGATATAGCAGCTCTATAACAATATAGTTTGCAAATTTTTGTGCTTTTTTTTTTTTTTTTTGCAGCGTTATTTTCAGTCCCTGAATAAATTAGAGAGGAAGATGAGCTATTTCATATCACAAGTACAATATTGATGCTGCAGTGTTACTAAACCTAAGCTGTAAAGAACCTAGGTAAAATTATTAGAGTGCTAAAAATAATTACCTCAGTAGGTGGCACTATTCCCTCTGTGTCCATCCTAAACCAATACACTTACGTGGTCCTCTAGGGCTCAGGACCTCTAAAGCAGAGCCTGATGTTTGTGATTGTTGAAAACCATTCATTGCTCCTGCCTGCAGTGAAAAGCACAGTCTCTTACATTCAGGTCACAAGACAAATACACAACCTACCTTCCCGCTATCTTTAAATGGATGAGGTGTTTGTGCTTGGTTGGTTGGCTTTGTTTTGGAGGGGAGTCCTGACTTTCTGCTCTCAAATAGGTATTTGCTCACATATTTATGTGGTGCTATTTTAGTAGCTGCTCTGTTCCATTGCAGAAATGCTGCAAAACGACAGGTCAAGTGTCTCCCTAGTACACAGACTGAAAAATTCTTCATTTCTAGCTTGCAAAAGACATTGTTTAACTGAGTGCTGTGGTAATTAACCAAAAAAAAAGAAAAAAAAAAGAAAAAAAAAAAACAAGATCAGGAAAGGCTTATTCTGGCTGTGAGATTAAAAGTATTAACTTAGAATTATACAGCATGGTAGTCTCAAGGTTTCTGCAACAGTGCACAGAAGATATCCATCCTTTAACAAAATACGATCAACTGCAATTGGAATTTTGTCACTTCCCTTCATTTTAAACAATATGAACTAATAGATGGTATTAATAATTAGTTGCATGTAGCTTCACTTTACATTACAGTGTAACAGTGGATTCATCTTGTAGGATAACTGTTGATGAAATCTTTTTTTTTTTTTTTTTTTTTTTTTCCCTTAAATAGCACATTCATTTTGCTTGGAAAAGCTTCTTTCTTACTTTGAGGATAACAAGCAAGCACAACTTTGCAGAAAGATTTGTGGAGAAGTTCTGTATTCACTGAGCACATTTTAAAGGAGAATCCTCTAAATTAGATGTTTGTGTAGCATGGTTGCACTTTTAAAGCATCTTTGTGGCACGTTGTGGTAATTGTGCTAGCCACAAATAGCTCTTGGAATAGACAGGTCTTCTATAAAGCAGTTACAGAGGCAGGATATTGCTTAGTAAGTGGACAGAGTGTCTCCCAAAATCAGGGAATTCCCAGCTGAAGCAATACTGCCAGGCAGGATCATGTGCATAAATCTCATTCTATAGGTTTCAACTCAGATCCCCTCTGCTTTTCAGTCCCTGTCATTCATCTGGAATGCAAATTCAGTGCTAATTTTGTATGCTGGGGCAGCAGCAGAGGGCAGTTATTAGAAGTCAATGGTATCAAAGCAAATTTTCTATAAATTCCAATTTGCCTTTGCCAAGTACTGTTAGGGTCATCTTCTATCCTTAATATTCTACCCATGAACATTCCTGGGTATTCACCACATAAGAATAGTTCAACCATTTAAGGTCCTAAGCTTACACATGGAGTCTGTGTGTGTAAAGGATTGCTGTCCAGGATCATTGTTAAAGCATTCTAGCAGTCCAAGTTTATCAATAATAGAAGTAATAAAATAACGTTATCCGATTTCAGCTTTCTTACCTTTGTAAAATGTCAGTTCTTTGTCAAACTAGGGGCCACTTTCTGTGCAGATGGAAACAAAAGTCTGTCTAGTTTCTAGCTATCTATGAGGGTTGATTATTATATTTAATCATAAATAAAATATTTGTGTTTTTCTTAATCTAGCAGCATATCTATGTTCAGTTAGTGAACAAGTATACAGCCCAATATGGTACAACTAAAGAATGCAATAAAACAAGAAACTAATTCAGCCAAGAAAAAACAAAACCAAAACAAAAACAAAAAAGCCAGTGCATCTGCAGATGGATTTTAGAAATCTGTTTCTAAGTCCAAGTCTCTAGTAATATGTTCATATGTTCTTTAAGGTACTAATTCAATCCACGGGGGTTTTCTGCCATATACATATGTATTCATGACAGAAAGCACTTGAAGATTTGATGTCTGTCTGCATTATCACCAGTGCTGTGTCTTTTCATTTGCCACCCTGTAGTTTCTGTCCTATTTTCCAGTAGATGACATACAATTTGCCATAACCTGGTGGTGGCACTGAAGCATTTTACTCCTTTCTCCTTTGTTACTTCAGTTTGTGAAGCCCAACCATTTCAAAAACATGAGATTTAAAGACTGATTACACTTAGTGGAGGCCAGATTGAGAAAGGTAAAGGAAGAGAAATTACTCTGCTTTCTACAAAATCTTCTGTCCTCATAGTTCACACTGGAAACTTCACTCCTAAGATCTTTCTTTATGCTTATTTTAAAGAAAACAAGTTTCACACACCGACAACATAGTTCAAGAGCAGTGATTCCAAAAATCTGCAGTATTTATGACATTGAAGCCTGATTATCTGTATGTTTGTAGATAAGTAACATTTTCTAAGTAGGTATTAACATAAGTAGCTAAGTACCACAAGGCAGTGTTTTTCAGCTATGTTCTATGGCTTCATAGATGACTTCTAAGGTGGCCATAGGAACTAGTAGTGAATAGTAAGTATGTAGTCAGAAAGCTTAGCATCTTCACTTAGAAGTCTATAACCATATAAAAAATAAAATAACATACTAAGTAGTTGTCCCTATACTGGCAAAGTTGGAAAATCCTTACCCAGGAAAAGACATCAGTGATAGAGGAGAGGCAGATTGTGAGAGACTCAGTGATGAAGAGAGCATGGGTATGTCTCTTGGCAGGCTGACATACAGTGCAAGTGATTTAAAATGAGCAAGTCCAAATATGAGATGCTTTCTCAGGAACAGATTGTGATTTGCGTGGGCTCACTGGTGCTGCTACAAAGGACAATGCTTTGGGCAGGTTCTGCTATGATTACAACTCTTCTGTTGTGAATGAAAGTTAATTTCAAACTTGCTGTTTATGACATCAAATGAATCAAGAAAAGGAGACAAATTGCTTCCTTTAGTGTTATGCACTAAAACTAACCAGAAAAAAAAAGAAAAAAAAAACCTTAAAATAAACTTGTTGAGCTATTTTAATGACATGTTGTTAGCGCTTTATTCCTGCTATTTCATGAAAAAGTAAAACGTATGAAGAATCAAAGTCCAGCTATTAAAAATCACTTCCTGAATTGGAAAAAAAAAAAAAATGTGCATATAATAGCTTACCATTTCTTTTGAACTGAGGAAATTTTAAGTTTTTATTTGAGTGAGAATAGCGTTTTTCATATGACAAGTGGCCCAGCTAAATTTTTCCAGTAGAGTGTATTTCTACAGCATTTCCACAGTGAAAAAACTCCTGGTCCTTTCCCAGTGCATACAGTATGGATCTTCAGCAGAGCTAAATCTGTGTTAGTTAGGGACACATGCTGAGAGCAGTTCAGGCTGTATAGAACAGAAGACATTCTGCTTTCTCTTCTCACTAGAAGAAAGACAAGCTAGGTACCTAATTGCTTTAAGCTACACACTATTAATCAGCATTGGGATATACTCAAAGTCCTTAAATTAACACCCCCATCAACTTCTCACATGGGAAGCTCACAGTGACATGAAATGATTCTTAAAGCACACCTCTATCATTCTCTGGGTCTGCTCTAAGTGATCGGAAATGCTTTTAGAGGGCTTTTCTGTCTCCCTAGCCTGAGGGCTGCCCTATCAGCAGTATCAAAAGATCAAACATGAAGCCTAATCATTCTACTCCCTGCCTAAGTCCCTGTGCATATCAGCGCTCACCATTTCCACCAAAGCTGAGTGAGTGAGTGGAGCAGGATTCAGAAATTTCAGCACAAGACATACATGTGTTTGAAAGAGAAAAAACAGGTAGAACTTCTACAATAGTGTAGATATTTGAGATAAGCTAACAGAAACATTGATATCCAATGCTTCTGTTCCTGAGAGAAGACTGTTGTATTACAATCTCCTTATGGGCTAAAAGAAAGATCTTCCTAAGAGCAGAGAGCTTATTTCCAAGATTCTGGTGATCTTGATATTCAGTGTAGAAAAAGTACGCTATTTTGCTCTCTTCAGCGTAGTATGAGGCAAATGTAAAGAGAGTTTCTGTAGTGGATCTAATAGAAATCTCTTTAAGGTTGGATGCTCACCACAGTTAGCACATCATGCTTGAATGCCAGGGTCTGAGACTTTCACTAGAAAGGAGCTCTCCGGAAGAACTACTTGGCCTTGCTTGCAGGTAGAAGACCTACGCATGAAGTTAAACTGTACAGTGTGGAAAAGTTAGAAGAAATGTGTAGTGACTGCCTGGTTGCACCAATGTCCTGCCTGTCCTGACAGGGACTTTGTGGCTCTCTCCCTGTTTTTATGCCTAAGGTTGTCTGGGCCAATGTATAAGTGAGTTTCTTCCTCTCCTACCATAAGACACTTGTAGTCCCCCTACTCCACCCAACTTTCACCAGGAAAGCCTGTGGCCAAAGGAAGTGGCCAATGAGATGAGTTTGTGGCAGGACAGGGTAGCATTCATGAGAGATGACAGTTTCTGTGATAGGCTCTGCCAGGGGGGTGACCCAACGCAGGGACTGTTCACAACATGATACCTCAGCAGCTGCTTTGGTTGTGGCAGTGAGCTGTCAGTGCTTATGGTTTTATGGCACTTTCATCACCATCTGTCACTCCTTTAATGGCAGGGTGTGCACGTCTTGCCACCTTCCCCCTGCTCCCCCACACACAATACGTTAAGTTGCTTAGACAGATGGTGGTGAGTAAGCTCTGTTCCATGTCTTCTTCTTTTGGGCTCATCTTGAGGGACTGCGGGGGACAGTGGCCAGATAGGGTGTCTCTGGTAGCCCAGAGTAGGATATAAGAGTAGAAAATATAGGATTATAATCATACTAACATGGGAACCGCAGTCTGCCCCAACTCTGTCTTTATGGATGTTTATGTCATCCTAATGTAGGCAGGCTGTTGGGTAGTCACAGATACTTGGCCCTGTCTTCTGAAAGAAAAGTAGTCAAAATGTTAGTATTTGCTTGTACTTCCTACTAAACTGAAAAAGCATAGAACACAGACATATACATTTTTAAATAAAATTGTTTATGTACGTACAGACATACCCCAAGGATTAATATCATTTCTTTGCCAAGGAACATATGTTATTTCAGCTTGAATACATTTTAATTGCAAAATCCTGTATATTCTTTTCATTCCTTCAAAACAAGAGAAAACTCTTAAGTGTGCTGTAGCCACCATAATCCCCATAGCTGTCTTCCATTGCTAATCTGTGTCTGTGCCATAAACACACGTGGTTTGAAAGCAAAGATTTCTCAAGCCTTGGAGAAGCACTCCCAGAAAGAAAAAAGATCTGGGTTACCATGCGTCAATTTTAAACTCTTGAATTTTTTAATGACTGCAATCTTAATGCTGTGCACTATACTGTTATCTGTACTACCTAAGGGAGCTAGAGGGAGAGTTTGTGGCTGAAAGTAAACTTGACTGTAGCAATTTTTTTCCTCTTATGTGTTCCTCTGATTGGTCATTTGATTATAGTGAATCCCAAAAGGCTCATGGATTAAAAACAAAGGCTGGTTTGTAAGTGAACTTGCTGTTGATGGATTAGGGCAGTGTGCCGGCTGTAACCAGATCCACAATACAAGTTCATTCATTTGGAGTGCAGCTCTTGACTCGCATTACACTCTCTCTGACTTGGCTCCTTACCATCTAGCCAGTGAAACTTTACACCTCTACAATTTTATCTCAGCCTCAGTTCACCAACAATGTGTGTCATGCTGTGAAAAATATAACTATAAATCAACTTCCTACATATGGTAGGGTGGTAACCTTGCCAAAGACCCTGTTCTAGAGGTTGTCGCTAAACAGACTTATGTGTGTGTGTGTGATGCATATACACATATGACAATCAAAGGCTACCACAACTGAGTACTCTTATTTTCTCAGATGACATTTCACAGTATGATCCAAAATAGTTCATTTTGTAGCACAGTGCAATGTATGTGAAATTAATATCAATAGAAGTCTTTTAGATTTTCACTCTAAAGCCAAACACATTTGAAGATTTTTATATTATTAGTTGGAAAACAAACAAAAAAAAAAGCAGGCCCACATTGCTGTGTTACACAGAAGAGAACTTTCACCCCTGCTTTTTTTTATCTCCCACACTCTCTTTGGCTCACGTGCCACTCTGAACATTCCAAATCCTTGGAGAGTGCGATCTTTATGAGCTGTCATTACACTTCTCAATTTTGACAGAAGATAAGGAAGAGAACAACTGGTTTTAATCATGACAGATTCCAAGTTCTAGAAATCTTTCCAGAAGTTACTCCCAAGAGCTGATATTTTCTGAAGTCTCTTCTGTTTTCAGGGCATTTGTGCACATTCACACAACCCAGAGATTCTCACCTACAGATCTTTTCACTTGCCAAACACTGTCCATCGTAGACAGGAAGACTAAATCACGATGTTCTTTTGCAAAGTATGCATAGCCACCTATTTCTTCTATGGAAGAGAGCCAGGACTAGGAATGCAATAGCTCAGAAATGTGAAGCCCCAGAGAAAGTTAATCAAGCCAAAACTGTGCTGTGCAATTGGCAATTCTGTCTGAGGAAGAAAACCTCCTGCAAGGCCCATTTCTTGTCAGCCTTCCTGCTGATGATTTGCAAAAATCTAATCCTCATCTCTTGTCCAGAACTAGGTTGCATCAGAAATTTTACTGATATGCTTTTCCTGGTGATACCTCTAGCAGCTAGGCTATCCTTTGGATATATCAGAAGAAAACCTGGGTAAAAAAAGAACAGCTTACTTAGAAAACCAGGAATCTGTGGCAGAATGAGTTGTGAAACTAGCATTATACAAATTCGGTTTTGCTGTGCTACAAGAGCTTGACTCATGAGGTTAAAGTATACTGTGATATTGTTCTTCCCCAGGGAGATGACTTGCACCAGATAGGTGTTTAGCCATGCAAGAAAAAATAATGAAATTCACGGAAACTCTCAAGTTCTGTAATGACTGCTCCAGTTTTCTGTTACACTTTGGTTCCGTCTTGGAAAAAACATGGCAGGTGCTATATCTGCAATCATCACACGGCTGTCCCTGTTGCCTTAGTTCTCTGAAACTATAAAGTGCTTTATTCCCCAGTCCTCTATAAGTTTTATCAGACATGGAAGCAAGACACACAAAAAAGATCTAAACAACAGACTTTAAAATATTTTTAGAAAACAACAAGTTCTTCCATGTTCCATTACCTTTTCTATATAATAAGAGATTTTTAGTTTATCTATTGCTGAAGTTTGTCAGAATTCTGCGGAAAACCATTCTTCCAGCTTTGCCACCAATGAATCTGACAGCTGGGAGGCTGACTGGTGGAAAATATGTTCAAATTTTTAATTAAAAACTGTTTCATTTTCACATTAGGAGAAAAACAAAACAAAACAAAACAAAAAACAAAACAAAACAAAAAAACTTGTCCAACCACAAGCACCACTGAATGTTTTTTTAAACAGATAAAAATCCTGCAGAGACAGCAGTGTGAAACAATTTCTTGTGCTGCCTCATGTCTGGACTTGTCTGATATTAAAGATTTACTTGTGCTTTCTCCATAAAGAAAAAAAAGACCTTCTGGAGTAAGGACATAAGGAATGAAATATGTTCCCTTTGTTTGTCTTGAAAGTGCAACAGTGGAAGAGTATTGTGGAGGAGAGAATCTCCCTTCTCTGTGTTTTGACATTAGTTTTAAGTTACACAAATTAAACAACATAGAATCATAGAATGGCTTGGTTTGGAAGGGACCTCAAAGATCACCAAGTTTCAACGCCCATACCTCAGGCAGGGTTGCCAACCTCTAGATCAAGTACTAGACCAGGCTGCCCAGGGCCCCATTCAACCTGGTTTTAAACACCTCCAGGGATGGGGGCACCTCTCCAGCCAGCCTATTCCAGCACCTCACCGCTCTTTCTGTAAAAAACTTCCCCCTGGCATCTAATCTGAATTTCCCCCCTTTTAGTTTAAAACAATTCCCTCTTGTTCTATCTGTATCTACCCATGTAAGAAGTTGATTTCCCTCATGTTTATAAATTTTATTTAAAATATTGGAAGGCCACAATGAGGTCTCCCCACAGCCCTCTGTTTTCTAGGCTGAACAAGCCCAGTTCCTTCAGCCTGTCTTCATAGGAGAGGTGCTCCAGCCCTGGGATCATCTTCATGGCCCTCCTCTGGACCCTCTCCAAAAGCTTCACAACATTTTATTACTTGGCTTACAAATTTTTATTAGTTACTCAAGCATTCACATTGGAGCCAGTTTTAACATTACAGCAATCTGCAGTATTTAGGTTTGTCTGAGCTAAGAAATGAACTGTAACCATGGGTATTAAGAAGAACAAGGGGAACACAGAAAGCATAATGCATACTTGGAGTATTTGACAATGAATGGAAAAACCATCTATGCTTTTCAATTGTCACATTAAGCCTTCGAAAAATTAATGGTCTAGAGTCACTTGTCTGAAATAAAGTAGTCACAACCTCACCCTAGATCCTGTTGAACCAGCTTCTGCAGGACAGTATGAAAAACACCCTCACAGATGGTCTTCCTGTTGTTATTTCCAGCAGTAGGATTCAACTGTGTGACTGCAGACCAAACCGGGATTCATTGAATTCAGGGGCAGACTTTCCCGAGACTTTGGTGGCCACTGGACATTGTCATTTTCAGAGATGGTACAGATTAGACTGCAAATGAGTGTTACCTATATCTCTTTACCTTCTATTCTACAGATAAATAGAGGCTAGATGTCAATACAACTTGGCTCACCAGAGCCTCATTCATTGCTGATACGGGGTGATGCACTGTCAACAAGTACTACCTGAGCTGGCTAATCCTTTTTGATAGTTACGCTTTTGGGATTATGCCTTTTAGTATGCTTTACAGTACACAATTTATGACAAGCACTTTCTGAGACCAATTCAAGGACAGAGTTGAGAAGACAAAGAGAATTTCAGGTTTTAAATTCTTGTGTTTTCTGTAAAATAGATTCTGTATTTGAAACATCATAAAGTTGCTGATGTAAATGCACAGCTGCCAGCTGCTTCAGATAAACCACTGCATGAAATTGCACCATTTGCGTAACTGTTTTTTACAGAGCTGGAGAACAAAGTTAATCAAGTTTTTATATGAAATCAAACAGTCAACATATTGGACACGCTTACATTCATGAGAATTCTGCTGGTGCAAGAAAATAACCATGCCTGGTACTGAACTCTTTGAAGTTAGGCATCAGGAATATTTATACAATATCAATTTCATTTTCCCTTAAAAAACTAACAAACAAAACAACAACAACAACAACAACAACAAAAGTTTGACATTTAGGTTTGTCACTGTTTTCAACTCTGCCTAAGGAATGCACCATAGCTTATCTCCTCAGAGTACTTGAAGATGATCTCATTCTGTTTATCTTTCTCTTGCTTGGTAAGTTTGAACATTAATTAGTTCCAGATACATTTTTTTCTATTTCTTCCATGATTTTAATCACAGATTTGTAATTATTGTTGTATATTTATCACTCAGCTCCGATTAATTACTCTCTGAGTATTATACCCACTGCAATGCACTTGAAAACTCCAGTTTTGGCTGGTACAGTTTGAAAGACCTTAGTTTTCCGCATGTTTATATTTGTGCTAGCTCTGCTCTTTGTAGAAAGGAGGCTGGAAGATTGTAAAAAAAAAAAAAAAAAAAAAAAAAACAAAACTCATCTTCTGTCAAGTCAGGACACCTTTTCTATATTTCTTTAATTTACAGACTTCACAACCTTCCTGAGATTGGAGATCCTTTCATTGCTTGAAGAATTTGAAATTACTGTTCATATCTCCAATTTGTAATAAGTTCTGCATTGATTTCACTGGGGCCAGGATTTCATTGAGACCTTACTTTTTGTCCCAGTTTCTATGAATGTATTGGGTAGGCAAAGAACATTAAAAAAAAAAAAAAAACACTAGCTCATGTGCAAAAAAATGGCAATTCATCTATTTAGATCCTGTTTAGATTTCAACAAAGACAAAAGAGCTATGTTTTCCTTTCAGATTCAGGAAAATATAGAGGTGCAAATTCAAGACTTCTCCCCAAATATGATTTTGTTTAGAAATCTAAAAAAACCCTGAAATAATTTCACTCATTACTCAATGCAGAAATGTTGAGGTCTTACATATTTTATCCAGTTCATTGCTCCATACAACCACATGGTTGTTGCTGTAATATATATCATGTAGTATCAAGAGTGATCTTCAAGTTGCTTCTGTATCTGAGATGGTAATGTTATGTACCTTTGGAGTCTCCTTTTGCTCTGTCTATAAACTTATGAAACACAGTATTGTGTAGCTGAATAGCAATGGAGAATTCATATATAGTTGCAGAGGAGAGAGTTGTGTGAGTTGAAAGCTTTACTTTTCATCCCTTCCTTCTCTGTACTTCTGTACTATGTTTTTCCCTGTCTTGACTACAGGAGCATGATGTTTAACAGAAGCTTTGAGCTTGTGTTTACCCATTCTCCCTCACTTCAACTCAGCTGAGTCTGATGAAGAGCTGCCATATTTAAATATATGTAATGTATATATATAAATATATCAAATTATATACTTATATACATATATATATTACTAGTACCTTCTTGAACAAACAGTTAGCTCCAAGTCACCATTAAGTCTTTTTAAAACACCAACCACTTGATATTACACATTCTAAACAAATGTTCATGTTTAAAAAAATCCAGACATTTTAAAATGAATAGGTAAGAGGACCAGTGAGTGTCTTATTCCTGGGCAAGTCATCATTATTATTTAAGCTGCTCCAGCTGTGCAATGCCCTAATGTTGTTTATAAATGTACACATGCACAAGTACCTACAACAATGAAATGAAGTGCCATAATATTTTTCATTCTGTTATTAAAAAAATAAAAAGAAAAACATATGTGTGATTCAGCACAGAAACAAAGGTTTGTAGTACCATTTAAGACACCTTATCTGGTCTCTTGCTTCTATTCCAGAAGAGTAATAATCATAGATTTGAGCTCTGTCATGTCTACCAAAATAAGAGATCTCAGGTACTGATGAAGTCTAGTATGTCTCAAGAAAGGTATTTTTAAGCACTTTTATCATTGTTTTTTGTGAGGCAGATAAAGTTGATTTTTCTTCCACAAGGTGAAAATTTTAGTTATTTTCATATTACTTAGTTATTGACATACAGAAAGAAAGCTTACAAAATAGCATAGTAGAGTGTAACAGATCTGTGAGATCAGGCTTTCATCATCTTATTAACAGTTTTCTAAGAGCTCTGGAATCAAAATTTTCCAAGTCTGTATCCATACCTACTCCACCCCACCCAGCGCATGTACAGTTTTTTGTTTTTTAAAGTCCCAGGCTTCCCAGCCTTCCTGCAACAGAACGGAGGTGATGATTGTAAACAGATAAAATTCCTGAACTCAAGGGGAAAATGGTCTGTTTGTGACAGACTCATTCTTACATTCATAGGTGCTTGCAGGGTTCATTATATCGCTATGAAGAAAATTGCTATGAGCTGTTACTTTTTAAAACAAACTAAAATAAGGAAATATTAAAAGCAAATAGGGAATTGTATAGAATGAAGATATCAAGAAAATACGGAAGGTAGAGAATTATTATTAAACTGTGTTGCCAGTTTATTCAGGTATAGCTAAAGTAGCGATGTGAAAACAATAAATGATCTTTTCCCAGCTTACAAATCAGACTGGAATGGGTGAGGCCAAGTTCTTATCTACACAAGAAAACACAATTGTGCCAGCAACTGGGTTGATGAAACTGTGCCAGATATCAGCTAACTGAAAGTATCTTTATTTGTAAAATATAATTAATGCAGAAACATTCAGGTGCTATTTACTTCCTGTCCCAGGAGTTGTGGTCAAGGTGAGATGATAGACCCCGCTGCTGCTGCAGATTAGTCAGGTTTAGAAATGTTGCTGAAGAGGTTCAGGGAGGTCCTCCTAGACAAATTCCATGCTTCACATCATGTTCTAGGTTAAGCACAGACAGAAGCCATGGTGAAACTTCTTACAAAATGCTCTTGGCTTGCATGCTACAACATGGCTCTCTGAGCATGGCCTGTTGTCTCACATCACTTCATTTTCCACATTACAATCCATCTCATCTTAGCAAAAGCTATAGAAATCAGTTAACAGTCTGAAGGTTGGTCTATGTAAGGAAGACCTTTGATAATTCACTACAGTTACTACTTGGTAATTCGCAATTAAGCAGTGTACATACTGTCCAAGGTGGTGGTGTTTTATGAACTGCTGTTGTACTCCTTATGGACAAAAAAAAAAAAATAGCCACAGGATTTGATCTTTATAAACATGTGTAGGCAAGATTCTACAAGTATTCCCTTTATAGATGAAATCATATTGCCAAATCTCTGTCTATGGCTGTATCTCTACTATTAGTGTAAGATCAAAAAAATTCAGTCATTGGATTAGTCCTTCTCACACCTTCCATGACCCCAAGGTCTGTTGCAATGCTCCTGTAATTGCACAATTCTAATTATATAGGTGCTGGTGATATCCATATGATTGAAAATGTGCTGTTTTTTTCAGGATCCTTTGAGCACAGAATAGGCCTGATGTGATGGCATTAATTTAATTAAGGACTCTGTTTTGGACTCAGCTTTCAACTTTGCCACAGAACTCCTGCCACAGAACTTTTGCATGACATTAAGGGAGTCATCAAGCCAGGTTCTCCTCAGTAAAATGTGACTAATGAAAACCGCCTTACACCAGTGGAAGGAAAAATGCTTTCACGGTTGAGAGCCCTTTCAAAATATCATGATAAAAGCCAGGTGCAATTACAGGGATGCTCATGCTGATGTCTCTTGTATTTTTTTGATAGTCTCCTTTCTAAGGTTACTGAAACCTTTCCAGACTTCTGGCTAGTTTCAAACTAATACTTCAAAAAAGAAAAGGAAAAAAAAAATGTATAGACAAGGTAGTCCCTCTACTCAATCCACAGAACGATTTATTTTCTTTCAAGTGTAGAATTCCCAAAATTTCAAGTCAGAATTTCTGAAACAATCAGCTTACTTGGATAATCTGTTCGTATGTGGCTCTAATCCTTCCCTTCCCTCTCACCAAACAGGAGAAAATTGAATAGAAATCCTTAAGCTTAAATATTTATCTTAAATATGTTTGTTTTTTTTTTAATATGCTGTGACCTTCTGTGAACTCCATCTTGATCCCAGTCCATGTGAGGTCATGACCTACAGCTGGAAGTCACTGGCCTAAATCTAAGACATTAGTTGAGCCTCTATCCAGAGGTGACTTGACAGAAGTTCACTTCTGTAGCTGTGATGCACTCTTGGAGATGATGTCCCGAGCTGACATTCATGAGATATTTGGCTTCATCCAACTCAGAAATCTTGCCCCATGGAGTTTAAGGAGGAACAAAGAGCACACAGCATAATAAAAAGAGGTCTCAGTTTAAGCTCTTGGCATTGATTTCTGGGCTCTCAAGCTGTTTTCTTCCTTATTTAATTTTTATCATGAGATGAGGGAGTTTTTTTTTAACATTACAGTCATTTTGCATTGATTAGACATAACACCCTAGCAAGAAAAAAAGAAAGAAAGAAAGAAAGAAAACTAAATAAATATCAGAAATAAGTTTAAATAGAAAGGATTATGGAAATAGGACATAATATTTAAAAGACGACTGTGTGTATTTTGGATGTTTTCTGACAAAGAGATCCACAGAGCCAGCAGCAACAGAGACAAGTTGAATCAGGAACAGCAGAATGCAGCAAAAGTGACCAGCAGCTGGGAGAGTGAAGGGTGGAGGGTGGATAGTGACAGAAAAGGAAAGCAGTGGAGAATACAAAAAAAAAAAAGAAGAAGAACCAAATGGAGCAAAAGCACTGAAGAACGTATTTACATTGCTGTTAAAGAGGAGAAGAGATACAGGAAGGAAAACATTGGCTCAAGAGAAGGGAAGGCAGTGGCAGTTGATGTATTTTTGCTTAAGAGTAAGAAAAATAATGCAGAGCTGACAGAAATTCTTTTCTTGTCCCCTTACCAAGCTGCTGGGTTTCAAGTCTGCATATCCTAACTTGGGCACGACTGACCTCTAAAACATGGGTATGTCAGCTCATGTTTTTCGTTTGTAGACTAGAGATTGTTGCTGTAGGCAGGAACTCAGCAAGACTTGGATGTGGCTGATGTCTCTCAGACAACAAATTATCTGGTACTACAAAGCCATTGCTTGCCCTTGTGATAGGTAAGAGAATCTCAGGTCAGCTGGCATCAAAATCAATGAAATGAGAACTGCTGCTTCTCCCAAATCCAACTCCTTAGGTATCATAGTTCATAGCTCCTTAACCGTCTTGGCCTTGCTTCTTGCAACTCAAAATCCTTGTCCCAGTGGTTACAAGAACAGACCTGTGCCATTGATTCCCATGAAGCATATTATGTTGTTAACTTTTCAGAACCTTTTCCTGGTAAAGTGTCTTCTCTATATTATTATTTCCTGAAAATGGGCACTTGCAGCCAAGGACAAATTGTCTTAGATTCCCAGACTAATCTGGGCTCTCTGTATGTCCAGAATTTTTAGCAAGTCCTTTTCCAGAAGTGCAGGTGCAGAGATGCTCTGGCTATTATTCCTATTCAAGGAAACCGTACTGGCCCTAGATGATGATGAGCAGACAGGCTATGCCCAGGATTATTAAACATCATTGTTCTCTCCCTGTGTCATAAAAAAAATCTATAGAAGATGCTTACTTCATTTTTTCTCTCTGCTTGGCAGCATTATTTGGATAAAGTTTGCCAATGATCTTTATTCTGCAGTGCTCTCTTGACTTCTGAACTACAGATTCTGGCTGAGCTTAACTTTGGCATATACCTCGCATAATCCAAGACTCCCTGCCCTCCTTAAAGAAGATCCTTGTGCTTCTTGCCCCTTTTTGTTCCTCACCCATAGCTTCCTCTTTGGTTATTTTCCGTGTAAGAATTTTCCAGTCACCAACATCTGCCTTCAAAGAGACATTTGGAGAAGGAGTTACTTTAAACTTTAGTCAACTTCCTTAGCAAATCTATTGCTTGTTCCAAGTTCAATTGTTGAATCTGAAAACCTTCCATATATTCTATCATAAATGAAATGAAAAAATGAAGTCCATATATGTTTGCATATTATAGGAGTATTGGACAGAGGGAATTCAGTAAGAAATCTGATATCCTTTTTGGGTGACTGTATATGATAAATCATGTTTTATAGTTAAATGAGGATTAGACAAGCCATAACTGATTTGTCAGATTTTGACTGAATGCCAACTTTCGTATTACAAGTACAACATTTTAATCAACTTCTTGTCTGAACTGATGGTCTGTTGAAGAAACAGACCAGATAGTTCTGTCTGACTTACTGCTGTTTTTAACAGTGGGGAAAAAAAAAAGGAAGAATTAAATGATTTAGGGGCAAAATTTCTAAATTAGATGAATTTTGGTGAAATATAATGAGACAATCAAACTGGATGTTGAGGAGGAAATAAAAACATTTATTATGTAAGTGATTGGATTTCCTCTCATAAACTATGACTCTCATATACTGTACAGTAAATAAACTATTCAACCAACTGCCCCTTATTGCTTGCTGTAAAACACTTGATATGAATGGTCTGCTTGTGATTCATTAAGTCTTCTGTTAAAGTAAGGATTTATTCAAATGCTTTAGCTCTGCTTTGTTAACCTCATTAGTACTCAGCAAATGGCAATGAGCTGAGAAAGAACAGAGCTCATTTTGCTCTCATTTTGCCCCAGTGGTGAGGGCATTGTCTTTGGAACATATATTACAGATGTCAGAATACTAAGTCCTTAATCACCGTGTTACTAATTAATACTCTATTTTTTAGTGTCTGAATCGACTGAATACTAGACATGCAAAAATTTCACATGTGAAAGTGCTTAATATAATCAGGTAACACATTAGTGAGGTACTGCTCAGCTGTCAGTCTGTTGGAATGTCAGGAGGTGCCAAGAAAAACATTGCAAGTACAAAAAAAAAAGAGGTGGGAGGGAGAAAGGTGAAATGGTGGGTCAGAGTTTCTTTAGAACTGACCAGTGTGGGACTACCTTTCTAGATAGAAATGCTTGAGTTTTTTCCTTGGAATTACATTGTGCTACTTTTTGTCATTGGTGGGATATGGACTATGTCATGCTAATAGCAGAAAGAGTTATTAGTATAAACAATAAACAAAACAAAAACATACATAAAAGACAAATACTTTCCAAAGGGATTACTGACTTCTACATTAAGAAATAATTGAGAGTTTCCACTGTTGTTATAAAGAGAAGTAGGTCCTGGAATGATTGAGGTTGCCATGTAACATTAAGGAAAGTCTTCTGATTAATTCAGAATCATAGAATCATAGAATCATTTAGTTGGAAAGAACCCTTAAAGGCCACCTAGTCCATCTCCCCTGTAATGAAAAGAGACATCTACAGCTAGATCAGGTTGCTCAGAGCCTGGTCCAGCATGACCTTGAATGTCTCAAGGGACGGGACTTCCACCGCCTCTCTGGGCAACCAGTTCCAGTGCTTCACTGCAATTATTGTAAAATACCTTTTCTTTATGTTCAGTCTAAATCTCTCTTTTAGTTTGAAACCATTTTCCCTTGTCCTATCTCAACAGACCCTATGAAAGAGTCTGTCATCCTCTTTCTTATATCCTACCTTTAGATACTGAAAGACTGCTATCTGATCTCCCCAGACACTTCTCCAGGTTGAACAGCCCCAACTCTCTCAGCCTGCCCTCATAGGGAGGCATTCCATCCCTTGGATCATTTTTGTGTCCCTCCTCTTGTCACACTCTAACAGGTCCATGTCTCTCCTATACTGAGAACTTTACATCTGGAAGCAGTACTCCAGGTGAGTTCTCAGCAGCACAGAGTAAAGTGGCAGGATCACCTCCCTTGACCTGAAGGCCATTTTTTTATTGACACAGGGCTAGGTAGGTTTCCTCAAAGAAACAATTTCATATTCAGTGTTGAGAGACAATGAGTTTGCATCCAAGTATCTGCTGTTTTTCAAAAGAATGCAAGATGGACTGTGTGTTCCACATTCTTAAGAGTGTGGTGCATCTCAGCTCCTCTTGAAAAAGGGATGTTGTGTAAACAGAGGATGTAGGCCTTAGGAACCAAGGCCCTTGCCAGAGTTCAAGGATAAAGAAGGATGCCCCTACAGAGACATTTTGATCAGAAACATAAACTGAATGCTCTAAATCATTACCTGAATAAACCAATTTCTTTCTCATATGACTACATAGGAAGATGCCAGACTGCTAGAGTGAGTGCATGAAATAGCACAGCAGGAAGCTATGATCATGTTGCAATATTCTTAACAGGTCTATGGCTTCGGGTCACTAGAAAGGCAGTGATCATAGAATCATAGAAGCACAGTTCCTCATCTTTCCTCAGCCTCCTTCAAGTACTCAAAGGCTGCTATAAGGTCATCCCAGAGCCTTCTCTTCCCTAGGGTGGGGAGCCCCAGCTCTCTCAGCCTGTCATCACAGGGAAGGTGCTCCAGCAATTTGACCATCTTTGCAGCCCTCCTCTGGACCCACTCCAACAGCTTGATGTCTTTCTAGTGGTGATGTCCCACCTCATCACATTATGTATCCTCAAAAGGATGTGATGTTTTATTACTTCTATCCTGAATGGTAAGCCAGTGAATCTTTAAAAGGTACCCAAGAGGGACTGGTCTGTGCAATGGAAAGTCTGTCACCTTGCTCCTTGAATAAAGCAATCATATTATCTCACTAGCATACTTACACAGGGCCTAAAAAGTTTTCTTTTACTGCTAAGTTTTTACTGAAAAAAAAAAAAGAGGATGAAAAGAAAACCTTCCTCTGTGTGTGTATGTTTGAATCTTTGTACCTGTGCCCACATCTACATGTAATTACACAGCATCAAGGCAAACAGCTCTTTCTTTTCTATATTTCATTGCTAATTACTGATTGAGAAAAGGACAATCTAAGAGAGGAATTAAATATTGTTGAAAATATTTAACTGTAATTTCCAAACCCTCAACTGTGATTTTCAGATAGAGGGTAAAAACTGTGTGGGATAAATTCATATATGAGCTAAAGAACTTCTGTGGTGTTTCACTTACTAATAACAAAGGTGGCTTTTACACTCCACTCTGGTTTTGTGGGGCTCGTGAACTTAGATTTTGTTTTTATGGTCTTGCAAAAATGTAAAGTGATGAAACCAAAACTTGCTAACTGTCATGATAAGGACAGTCATTTTTAGGTAGTTAGAATGCTTGTGCACAAAATATACCAATATAATAACATTTGCTTTGACTTACGCTAATTAGATGTTATATGGCTTCTGCAAACTTGCATATAAGTGGTTCTGCATCAGCTTGTGACTCATCCATGCAGCTTGGAGATATTTATTTTTTTCATTTAGTTGCATTTTCAGTTTTTAAGATCTGAACCCAATTAGGTATGGTCTAGGCACTGATAAGCACAATGCATTTAGTGAAAGAAGTGAAAAAAAAGATGGTAAAGACAGTGACATGGTGTCATGTGAAGGCAAAAAAAAAATTAGGACAGGGACGCTGGTATGACAGAAAGAGCTATGAAAGTACAGACATCCATGGATGAGAGGAACAAGAATTAGACCACCTTCCTGCCAGGAGGGGAAGATGGCAGCTTCAGGTAAAGGCAGATAGAAGAAATAATGACTGGATGCCTGTCCTTTTTTTTTTTCAGTTCCTATCACCATCTGTTACTGATAAGTACTCTGTTTTTCAAGGAGAGTTGGTACAGTAAGTGAGCCAGCCCACCAATATAGCTAGCAAAGGAAAAAGAGAAGAACAGGTTAGAAGAATGGGAAATCCAGGGTTTTTTATATCTGAGAGTAAACACTTTCATCCTTCCCTGCTGCTTGAATAATGCATCCTAATTTGACATGACTATACTGGTCACCAAGTTCATGCTAGGGTTATATAATCACAATCTGATCATTTTTCTTAAGTGCTGTTCAGCGAAGAAACCTTTTATGTGGATAAAGGAAAGCAGCTATTCTTTTCCTTGTGATTTTTGGCTTAGGTTGATAGAAGTCTCAGCCAAGAATAAAAATACCTTTATAATCTTCATTCTTTTCCCCTACAACACTTGTGAGTTGTACTATTATTTCTTCATTGTTCTTCTATCAGCTGAAACAGAACTTGATGTTTAATGGTATATGGCTTTGGTTCAAGTTTATTGAAGCATTCTTCAGAAAATGAGTGTGGTCTTCAGATTGTCCCTGACCATGCGTGAGTAACTTCAGACTTTTTGTGAGTCCTCTTTACATGGAGGCGCTAAAAGTTGGAACTCAGCCACATCTCATTGTTCCACCTCTGTGTTATATGACTTCTGTGACTGGCAAAGTTTAGAATTTCAAGGGGAAATGAAAATGTCTTCAAATGGTGTGCAATAAAACCTAAATGTCAGTTACAGTTTTACTGATAAATTTAGGATCACTGCCTACCAGTTCAATCTTCCTTTCCCAGATCCCAGGTCATCTCTGTGGAAAAAGCAAAATCTTGCATGAATCCTTAAAGGCATATGTGTTGGAGGAGAGGGTTGTGGTATTATGGGATTCTATTCCCATGGAGAGTAATTCATTCTCAATATTGTGTTAGATTTCCTGTGTTTACAGAATGTGGTCACTCCTGTGGCAGGAGTTTTCAGTTAATGAGAAAGCCCCTGCCAGTCCTTTCTTAGACCTTCCTAGCACTTTGATACTAGAAAAACAGCCGTTGTCAGATACCTTTAAATGAAATAAGGTAGTAGCACAGACACTGCACTTCAAAATGCACTTGCAACCTTATCAGTATTTGTGTGTGTCTCATTCTGCATCTGATGGGAGACTTTAAAGGTAAGTAATTTTGCAGCAAATAGCTTGGGTGGATCAACTTGTGACTGTCTTCTTTGTGAAGGGAATTGCATCAGTAGGAGAAGTGAGCTATTATGGATCGTAGGCAATTTAGACGTTCACTATTTTTCAGTTAACAAAAAGAGCAGAATTATGATGTCTTAATTTAAGTAACCGGTCAGCTTGCATAAAATATGTTTCACATAGTTGGCTGGCTGTTGCTAGAATTGGTGTGATGAAGCATTCCTTGTAAGCTGCCATTTCCACTGATCATGAAGAGAATCCAGAAAGATAAATTCAAGTAAGCATTTAGCTTCCGGATGACTGAGGCTACAGGAGATGGGTCTCAAGCATACTGTTTTCAACTGTGGTGAAAAATTATTTGTGCTGTGGGTGCTTCTCGTATAAGTGACTGGCCAGAGAAAGCTTCAATTTAGTGGCAAATCTTGCCTCTCCCTCTTTCTTTAATGTGCACTAACTTTCTGTACATAACCATCCAAAGAACAAAAACAGCATTATGAGAATTTAACACACAGGTTTAGTGGCTTTACTAATGAATTACTGTTATCTCACTGTCACTTTAGCAAAAGGCATAGGTGTACAGTATGCACATACATGCAGAACTGTTGATATCAACATAGAGTATCAGAGTGCATTTTGACTGGATTTTATACTTATGTTGTACTTAAATACTTGCTACACAAGAATCCGATGATTCTCATTGTATACTTGCTCGATGGTAATTTTTTGTATTTTAAATTTTGTAACCAGCTGCAATGCGCTGAGTAGATACTTTTCTTCTGACAGCAGTGTTACTGTCTGAACATCATTTCCTTTCCTGCAGAACAGAGAAAATAAGAGTGGTACATGGAGGGCTCTTGTTCTTCTGCCTAAGACTGAACATGGCTGAAAAAGGCTGGTTTGTACCTGTGTGCCAGGCAGATGTTTTGCTAACAAACAGAAAACCCAACACATATAACTTACAGTAGTCTTTGCAGAGTGTATAATTTTGTGCAATTTAGCTTCACGGCGCATGCACAATCAATCCATCCCTTCTAGAATACACTGGCTTTACTCTACAAATGAAGGGATAAAAGGAATAGGTCCTGGAAAACTGAAACCTATCATAATACTAATGTCATCTGTCAGGGATGGGTTTTGCAGAAAAATTTGAGAATGTTAGTGGAGCAGTTGAATACTAGGTTAATGCATTATATAAGAGAAACACATTATAAAGAAATGAATAATTTTTTTATTTAGTGCTGGCTTCAGATGATATAAAATAAAGACAGAGTAGTTTGTATAATAGGAGTTGTAAATAGATATCTCTGCGCTGAACCATGGTGAACTTTTGCACTAAATAAGGCAGGATTCCTGTGGAAAAAAAAAAAGGGTGTGGGATCATGTAATTAAAGACTATCAAAATTAATACCCATAAAAAATCTGAACTAAGGCCATGGTCAGCAATAGTTCTGGCCCTTCTGAGTGTTTGGATGCCTGACTTTGTATCCTTAAGCCTTTCAGCTAGTTTGAGTTTTTAGTGTAATAAGTGTTTAAAACTGATGGTCCGGTGATCTTAGCCTGATAGGTAGAAAAGATGACTGGGATTAATGTTTTGTATTACTTTTGAAAGGTTTGGGATACCTGGTATTTTCAGGTCAATTTACTACATATTCATAAATGGATATATTGTAAGATGACCAAAATTTTTTTAATCTTCAGTGAGACAAAAACCAGAGAGTAGCTTAAAGCCTTAAGTAAGAGTTTGGTTAACTCTTTTACAGTATTATGGTTCCTAGCGTCTAAAAACATCTGACCTTTTATACTGCGTGTTTTCTTTAAATGTGTGGTCGGGAACAAGACTGGAAGAGAAAGTCATGCTGCCTGTGGAACAGAGAATGGCTACTTAGCATCCAAATATGTAATTAGGGAGCTTGTCATGCTTTTTTAATAAGTTGTAGTCATTAGTAAATTGCCACTCTCATACCCCTCTGATGATTCAGAGTCTTTAAACTTGACTGGACTGGCCTAATTCCATGCAGAGCAGATGCTTTTTTGTCTCACTTCATTCTTCCCCTTTTGTTGGGAGTTTCAGCTGCAAAGAGAAAAAGAAAATGCTAGCTGCAAATAAAGGGCTCCTCTTCTGTGCCAAAACCAGACACGGAGATCTCCCTTGTCTGTCTCCCTTTCTCTGGCTAAGTAAGAGAGTAAGAGTTCTGACGCCATGTCACCCCTCTCCCCTAGGGAAAACCGAGATAAATCATAGATCCTGCACTAATACCTTTGGAATTGTATTTAGAATTTTACTGCATGGAGTCTGAGGAAAAATAATGCACATTAATAAGAAATACGAAAGTGGATTAAAATGCACTAAAGGTGACCTGCGTTATCCCATACAGATGCTGTCACTCAAAATTACACTGATTTTAATTTCATCAAAATTAATTGACCTCTAGTGTAAATTCAGGAAAATCAAATAAAAAAGAGAATTTGAGCTAAATATTTATAAATCAGTAGTCAAATTTCAATCGATTTCTCAATTCAAACAAACAAGTATTTCCTTCATTTGATTACAAAGTAATTGCAAATGATCCTTTAAATTAAGTTGGTCTTGTGGCATTAGGTTTTAATTTTAAATTTAATTCGTTATATGGCATAATTTGTTGAACCAGAATGTAACCAGGCCGTTGCCCACACACCCCTACAATTCTGAAATTATCCACGGTGTTTTAAAATGCTCTGAGCAGAATCTTCTGAAACCCTCATATTCATCTTGTATTGAATTCAGTTTACAGTCTACATTAAGGATAAGGAGTCCCAGTGTTTTTTCGTTGTTTATTTCTGAACCATATATATATGCTGAAAATACAGCATGCTATGCAGCTGTGCCTATGCTTAACAGCTATCTCCCTCTGGGTACATTTTTTGTTTCTCACTGGATTCTCACAAGCAGATGAAATGGTGCACAAAAGCTAGCAAAGATATAAGATAGATAAAGAAGTGATTCACTCATCATTTTTTCTTTCTTTCTTTTTCTTTTTCCTGTGTTCATATGTACATTTGTACTGAGAAAGTCAGCAGTACAATGCTTTAAATTAATGTGCATCCCAAGACCTACTGTCATCTTCTCCCGATGTTCTAGTTGGATTAACAGAAGTAATAACCTTGCTGTACCATTTTTAATTTACTTCTGCAAATTTATTCCCTGCCTCCTCCTGAAAGCACAGCTAAATCAGGGGTAACTGCAGTCATGAGGTGAGGGAAAAATAATTAGCTCTCATTCTGAAGACAATCCAAAGAACAATCTTCAAAAATGTATATTTTGAAACTACAGAAGTTAGGAATTCACATATACGTAATGGAAAGGAAATTTGCATTTTTGCTTCTGATAATTTCAGTATTTCGAGGCAATGATTTTGAGACATATATGAAAAAAACAACAACACAAATATTATTGAAATAAAGCAGAAATTAGCAAATGCTGTTATCATAGAATCATATAGAACCATAGAATGGCCTGGGTTGAAAGGGACCTTAAAGACCATCTAGTTTCAAACCCCTGCTGTGACCAGCATTGCCAGTCATTAGACTAGGCTGCCCTGAGCCACATCCAGCTTTGTCTTGAATGCCTCCAGGGTTGGGTCATCCACAACCTCTCTGGGAAACCTGTTCCAGTGCAACACCACCCTCTGAGTGAAAAATTTCCTTCTAATATCTAACCTAAACCTCTCCTGTCTCAGTTTAAAACCATTCTCCCTTGTCCTATCACTATCCATCCATGTAAACAGTTGTTCCCCCTCCTGTTTATACACTCCCTTCAAGTACTGGAAGGCCACTAGGAAGTCTCCCCAGAGTCTTCTCTTTTCCAAGCTAAACAAGCCCAGTTCCCTCAACCTTTCTGCACAGGAGAGGTGCTCCAGCCCTCTGAACATCTTAGTGGCCCTCCTCTGGACCCTTCTTGTGCTGAGGGCCCCAGGCCTGGACGCAGTACTCCAGATGGGGCCTCACAAGAGCTGAGTAGAAGGGGACAATCACCTCCCTCTCCCTGCTGGCCACCCCTTTTTTTAATGCAGCCCAGAACAGAGTTGGCCTTCCGGGCTGCAAGCGCAAACTGCTAGTTCTTGTTCAGCTTCTCATCCACCAGGACCCCCAAGTCCTTCTCTGCAGGGCTGCAGCCAAGGAGTTCTTCTCCCAGTTAGTATAAATACCTGGGATTTCTCTGGCCCAATTGCAACACCTTGTACTTGGCCTTGTTCAACCTCATTAGGTTTTCATGGACCCAATTCTCCAGCCTGTTCAGGTCCCTCTGGATGGCTTCCTTTCCCTCTAGTGTATCGACCGCACAATTCAGCTTGGTGTCATCCACAAATTTGTTGAGGGTGCACTCAATGCCATTGTCTATTTTGTTGATAAAGATGTTGAAGACCTCTGGTTTCAAGACCGACCCTTGGGGAACACCACTTGTGAATGGTCTCCATGCAGACATAGAGCCATTGATCACAACCCTTTGGCTGCGACCTGCTAAACAGTTCTTAATCCATCAAACAGTCCATCCTTCAAAGCCATACTTCTCCAATTTAGAGAGAAGGATGTGGTGAGGGACCATGTCAAAGACTTTGCAGAAGTCCAGGTCCAGTCCCATCACCCTTCCCTGTCCACCAGTGCTGTCATTCCATGATAGAAGGCCACCAGATTGGTCAGGCAAGAATTGCCCTTGGTGTAGCCATGTTGGATATCTCGGATAACCTCTTCATCTTATATGTGCCTTAACATAGTAACCAGGAGGAACTTCTCCATGATCTTCCCAGGCACAGAGGTGAGGCTCAGTGGCCTGTAGTTCCCCAGGTCATCCTTTCCCCCTTACTTAAAAATGGGAGTAATGTTTCCCTTTTTCTAGTCACCAGTGATTTCACCTGGCAGCCATGATTTTTCAAATATGATTGATGGAGAGTGGCTTGGCAACCACATCAGCCATCTCTCTCAGAACTCGGGGAGTACAGAGCCCTATTAGTACAGCATCACATGACATTGTGCTGGGGACCTAGATAAGCTTCTAGATAAGTTTTAACAACAACCAGCCTCTAGAAATTACTGTCTTCTACTGATGTAGCCATTGTATATATATCCTACAGTGTCCATTTTAAGATGTACATCAAATATACATTCTGTTCAGCAGTCCACAAGATGCGTTTGAAGATCTAGCCTGGGCTGCGTTCCCAGTGTTACATATCTGATAAATTGCAATATGCTTTCAGGGCTTGTTACTTCTAGATTAGAGGAGAGCTTGCCTTCAATATTTGCAGCAGAGTAGGTGTACAGAGAGCACAAGAGAATGTAGCAGAGTTATTAAGTTTTCCAGGTTTTGGATGTTCAGGTACTAAAGAAGAAGAAAAATAACTTCCAACTGCCAGAGCGATGAAGAAATGATTGAGTGGGATGATAATTTATCTAATAGTGCATGAAGACATTTATTACATATGTCAAACAGATGAATTACCACTATAGCCTTATCTGATCATCCTAGCTGTCATATTCAAGGGATGAGTATGGTCTTGTAGGTTAGTTAGGGCTGCCAAAGATGCGGTTAAGCTGGAGGTCACCACACAGGCATAAACGAGAAAATATAATTTTCTGATACTTAGAACTTCTGACAAAAAGGTAGTTTTCCTTTTAGATCCTAAAGGACATGCTCCCTTTTCTTCAACAAAGGCCTTTTTTAAAGGGAATTAACCCAAGAATCATGGATTCCTCGAAGAAGTTCTAGAGATTCTGCTGACAGAAGGCAATGCACTTGCTCAAATGAATGTGTTACAATGCCTCCTTACTCAGGGGAGAATCCTACTGAAACCTAAGATGGATATTCTCACATTAGATGTGATTTGTTTTTCTTTCCTGCCTTTTCTTGGGTTACAAAATATTTGCTTATCCACTAAAAATCATGTAAATCCTTAAGATCCTTTCAGCTGTGTTATTCCCTGCAACAGTTTACATAGATTTTCATGTTCTGTCTCAGTTTCAAGTCTGTCCCAAACTGCTGTTCACAATCCCTGCAGCTCCAACTGTATTAGTGTGAGGAGCTTTCAGTGAGTACAGTCTGTGCTGCAGACAATTGTCTGTGGTCCTGATGCAACTCTAGACCAGACAGCTGACATAAATCCCAACCATCTAGCACAGGCCCAGATGTTTGGCTTCAGGGTGTCTCCATCAGGCAGATTAACTGGTATATTCATTGTATTTAATGTTCTTCCCTATGTAAACCACTCAGGCATGCACATTTCTAGAATGGGAAAGAATAAGAGAATAATGAAAAAATTCCACTATTTCCATAATTTCTTTCCTTCCCATATAATTTATCAAGTTCCGGCCCTGCACTTTGCCGTGTTACTTCATCTTGCTACTAGCAATGTCTATAGCATATCGCAAATTCAGAAATAACCCAGACTAAGGACCAAGCACTTTCACTTGTTCTGCACCATGTCCAATTTCTGTCTTGTTAAACATGAGAATAGTTTCATGTGAGTCTGTGGTGGGTTGACCCCCACCGTATGGTTGACTCTCATTGAGTATGTCAGAACTTTTCTGAAGATATTGTCCCCATTTTGCTGGCATAATTGGCACTTGGGTGGACTAGTCATGCTTTCTTCTCTTCTTTTTTCTTTTTTTTTTTTTAACTCTCAAAGTGCGATCATTAATTTTTCATTTCAAGTCATCTTAGAAAACAGTACTGTCACCCTCACTGATTCCTAGGTGCTAAGGCAAGCCTCACCAGAGAGATGCACAAGCTTCTCCAGTGCAGAAGGCTTGCATGGAAAGAAGTAGATACAAAGCTATGATGATTTTATTGGATTATTAGTTATTCAGTGTGGTCAGGGGATAAGGAGGAGGCAATGGAAGGAATCTGCAGAATACAAGGCAGTTGAAAGAAATGCACCTAAAGCAAGGAAGCTCAGTGAAGTGCCTTCTTCCTAAAATAAGTATAACGAGCAAATGACAATTTTTTGCTTTATTTCAAAAGTAGATAAGGGGCAGTTCAGAAAACCTCATATTTAGAAATAAAAGAGTCTACACAAATGACATAAAACTTTTCTTAATTGAACCAGAGCAGATAAACTGACTGCTGCTAGATAGTTTCCTTGACTCATTTTTAAGCACAGTGTCAACTTCTACCAGAATAAGGAGACAAACTTGAAACTTTTACTAAGAACGTATCTTAATATCTATTGAGGTCACAGCTTTACAAACACTCCATTGACCCATACCAGCTGGATTTTAGTTTCTGTTGCTCAAAACGGGTATTGCTAGAAAAAGCACAAGAAGAATCAATGTTAAGTTTTTTCTGTCTGGCAACAAATCCTTCTGAAGAACAAGATTTTATTCTAATTCTTTTGTTTGCTGATAATTCACAAACCTGTTGAAAAAGACTTTGCCTATCACTTTTGCTGTAACTCAAGTGTAGACCATCAGCTGGGCAGCCCTATTTCCAGTAACCACTTCCTTTCTGGTCTAAGTGATCACCGATAACTATTAAATGGTGGGTGTAGAACATCCTGTTCCATAACCTACTTGAGCTTTTATGGTGACTTTGTATTTTCAAATCCAAGTAAAATGTGGGCACCATATGACCAATCTGCCAGTACAAACATGAGATTGTTGGAGAGCAAATGTGAAAAGCGCAGTTCAAGTACTTCAAAACATGTACTAGTCTATAAATCCTGCATCTTTGACTGATCTAGTTGTTTCATTTTTCCAGACTGTGCTATTATTACATAATGATAGCTTCTTGTAAGCTGCTTTTGAGTCAGATCCACACACACCTGCTGATTTACTCCTGCAAGCTCTCAGTGCACTATTTGCTAAAACAAAATCTACCTTTTCATGTAGACTCATGTTTTTCTCTTATCTCCAAATTTCTGCACGAAAAGGCAGGAGTGTTTTAGTTAAAGACAAGTGAAATGAATTGAAGCTTGGGATACAAACAGCTATTTCTTAATATCTGGTATCTTTCATTGAAAAGGACTTTTGTCTTAAGGTTATGTTTTTATGGCTCATTTTTCATTTGAATAGGGTGATTTGGGAAAATCTAGACTTTTTCTGGTGGAAGAGTTTAAAGATCCAGGAACATTCAGTAGAATCAGATCACAGCATGCTTTTCAGAGTGTCTTGAAACATTTTTATCTTCCTCCATGTTCCAGAAGTGTCACTGGTAAATGGGTTTGGTTCTTAGAGGTATGTGATTATTAGAGAACAAATTGCACATGCACTGATCACATACTTAGTGAAACGGTAACTCTTAGTTACTGTAAAGGTAGGATACATTTTAGATTTCAGTTTCCTGAGCAGAAGAACTCTGCTTTCTCCTGTGAAGTTAAGGATGAAAAGCAGTGTCAGGCCTTTCAAAAGTCAGATATTATTTTATATTTCTTAGAGGCTATGGGACTGATTTTGTATTTCTCATTCTGTTCTTCAGGGCTTTTTTTCCACCACATGTTGCTGACCGGTGAAATATTCTGGTGGCTATTGACTAGAAGCCTTGCATCTCCTTTGAAATAGAACACGATTAAGACATAAGGTTTATCCTCAACAATCATGTCCTCTCTTACCTTGCATCAGTGAGACGCAGCGCCCTCCAATCAATCCATGTCAAAATGTAAACATCAGTCTCCTCTAAAAGTCATCTTGGTAACTGCATAATGAATAGAGAAACCCACGCAGAAATGTATTTGATTTTATAACTCACCTAAACCTTTCCACAGACTGAGAAAAGCTATTTTCTGTCATGTATTTGTCCAGTATATATTTGTCCATTAAATTCATGCCCAGGCATATTAAAATGAAGTTGATATGTCATGTAAAATTTGTGTGATTCAACATAAGACACACTATTGTCTCTCATGGCTTATCTCTCTTAAAGAGGTTTCAGATATAATGGATAGCTGAATGAGGAAAATCCAGTGATGGAGTCCCTGGGCTGGGCAGTGGAGTTCTGCTACTTTGGCAGTTTGCAGTAATTCAGTAGTGTTTATGATGATAAGAAAGCAATTTGGTGAAAGTGAGGTAAAACAGCTAATACAGAGCAAGATAAAATTGCAGTTAATTTAAGCATCAGGAAACTGACCATTGAAAAATGGTCCTGTTAAGTCATTTTGAGTCAGTCCAGGTTGTGAACTTACTCAATCAACTCCTTGTTTAAGTTTCAATGCTAGAAAGACCATTTGTCAGACTGTCACTCAAACAAACTTTATGCAATAGATACAAAGCAACCACAGTACATAGCTGTGGTGTAGCAAGACAGAGGCCCTTGCCAGTAACGTTTCTTATACTGTTTGTATTTCATCAACCTTTCCAAAAGATAAAGACATGATGGTGGGAAACAAAATCCAGTAGTCCAATGGTGTTTATCAACTGGTTAGAGACAGAATTGTATAAGTCAAACTGAAAGTGAGTAAAAGCAATAAACAGAATGATAGATGTACTGGCACCTATTTGCATGTTGTTTCAAGTTGTTGACAGGCTGGAATATAGCCTGTGCATACACAAATGTGCTCTTACCCTCATGTTTTTGCCAGGAATTCTCTCTGTAAGCAACAGTGTAATTCTGGTGCCTATGTCCAACAAAAAGGAAGATCAGCAGAATACTTTGCACTAGAATACTGTTTACAAGCCTTATTATTTCTCAAGGTATATAGTCAGGAAATACAGAATATTCATCTTAAAAGTTCTACCAGATTCAGCAATCAAATGCATGCTTCTGTTTTAGATGAGAAATTGAATAGGAGGCACATAACAAACAGCCCTTTAAAAGCAGCAAATCTTCAAGGATAAATCATGATTCTTTTCTACAAATAGCCACACTAAAATCACCAAAACTACTACATGAATGTTCACTAGTGTGAATCATGCAGACATGATTCCAAATTGGCACTGCGAAGTAATCACTATGAAAAGTAAGGCTCTATATACAAAAGTCCACTGGTAACAAAACAGATTCCCATCTCCTTTTCCCACCAGTCACAAATTGGAACCAATAAAGAAACAACTCTGTTACTTGAACTGGATATCTGATGTACAAAAAAAAGTGAGAAAAAGAAATATGACGCCAGATAATTTCTCCAGCAGGGAAGAGATGGACAGCTAAAATCTGAGCTGTAAGCCTTTGAAGTTTTTGTAATTTAAGTTAAATAACTGCGCAGCTAATTTAGGTGATACTAATACTAGTGCAAGGGCTAACTTAAATGTTCGGTAGGCTGAGTTGAATTTTTCCATTACTCCATAAGCACACTCAGATTGTTAAATATTTGCTACTTGGTTTCCCATGTTGTCCAACATGAGAAGCTGGGTCAGACGATAAATACGGTTCCTTTTCACATTTTTAAGAATGTATGCCCCTATATACACATTCCTACAAAGCTACTCAGCAGCAAGCTTTCCATTTAAACTTCCTCTCTGATTCTCAGAACCTTCTAATTTTGCATCTGCTGACTATATCGAGAGTTGCAGGCGTGGGGAGAGTTACTGTTTTTTTTTAAAGTCACAGAAATGAATGAAGCACGGTTGAAACAGCCATATAAAAGATATTGTCATAATCAAAGTACCAGAAACATGAAATCAACCTCATGAATTTTGATTAAGGAGACCAGTTTAGGATGATCTGATGAGAATGGCTGATGGAAAACAAAACTGCAAGCCAAGGTTACTTCTAAAATCCCAACTCTGACATTAGCTGTATAGTGGAAAGTTATAGCACATTACAGAATCACAGAATGGCCTGGGTTGGAAGGGACCTCAAGGATCATGAATCTCCAACACCCCTGCTGGGCAGGGCCACCGACCTCCCCATTTACTAGACCAGGTTGCCTAGGGCCCCATCCAGCCTGGCCTTGAACACCTCCAGGGACGGGGCATCCACAACCTCTCTGGGCAGCCCGTTCCAGCACCTCACCACTCTCCTGGTAAAGAACTTCCCCCTAACATCCAACCTAAATCTTCCCTCTTTCAACTTAAAACTGTTCCCCCTTGTCCTGCTGTTATCTACCCTTTCAAAGAGTTTACTCCCTTCCTGTTTATAGGCTCCCTTCAGGTACTGAAAGGCTGCAATGAGGTCACCCCGCAGCCTTCTCTTCTCCAGGCTGAATAAGCCCAGCTCCCTCAGTCTGTCCTCGTAGGGGAGGTGCTCCAGCCCCCTGATCATCTTTGTAGCCCTCCTCTGGACCCTCTTCAACAGCTCTCTGTCTTTCTTGCACTGGGGGCTCCATACCAGGACACAGTACTCCAGATGGGGCCTCACAAGAGCAGAGTAGAGAGGGACAATCACCTCCCTGTCCCTGCTGGCCACCCCTCTCATAATGGAGCCCAGGATACCATTTGCTTTCCAAGCTGCAAGAGCACACTGCTGGCTCATGTTAAGTTTGTCATCCATCAGGACCCCCAGGTCCTTCTCTGCAGAGCTGCTCTCAAGGACTGTTCCTTCCAGTCTGTATAGATGCCTGGGGTTCCTCCGGCGCAAGTGCAAAACCCTGCACTTTGCTGTGTTGAACCTCATTAGGTTCACTTGGGCCTACCTTTCAAGTCTGTCAAGGTCCCTCTGAATGGCATCCTTTCCTTCCTCCGTGTCAACTGCACCACTCAGCTTGGTGTCGCCAGCAAATTTGCTGAGGGTGCACTCGATTCCATCGTCGATGTCATTGATAAAAATGTTAAAGAGCACCGGTCCCAAGACAGACCCCTGGGGGACTCTGCTCATTACCAGCCTCCACCTGGACATAGAACCATTGATCACCACCCTCTGTCTGCGGCCTTTCAACCAATTTCTTATTCAACGAGTGGTCCACCCATCAAATCCACATCCCTCCAATTTGGAGATAAGGATGTGGTGGGGGACCATGTCAAAGGCCTTGGTCAAGTCCAGGTAAATGACATCGGTTGCCTTCCCCTCATCCACCAATGCCGTCACTCCATCATAGAAGGCCACAAGATTGGTTAAGCATGACCTTCCCCTGGTGAAGCCATGCTGGCTGTCTCAGATGACACGCTCATTCCTCATGTGAACAAGCATGTCATCCAGGAGGATCTGTTCCATGATCTTCCCAGGCACAGAGGTGAGACTCACCAGCCTGTAGTTCCCCGGGTCCTCCTTGCTCCGTTTCTTGTAAATGGGAGTGACGTAACCCTTCTTCCAGTCGTCTGGGACCTCTCCTGACAGCCATGACTTCTCAAATATGATGGAGAGCGGCTCGGCAACCACCTCAGCCAGATCCTTCAGAACCCTGGGATGCACACCATCCAGCCTCAAAGACTTGTACTCATCCAGTCTCATGAGCAGGTCTCGGACTTGCTCTGCCCTTATAGTGGGGGGGGATTTACCCCCCTGGTCCCCACCTGGAGGCTTGGGGGTGCAGGGCTCAGGGACGTGAGAAAGACTAGAATCCTGGCCACCAGTGAAGACCGAGGCAAAGAACTCATTCAGTACCTCAGCTTTCCCTTCGTCCGTTGAAGCCAGTTCTCCTTTTAAATTTACTAAAGAAGGTACACCCGTTTTGGCCTGTCTCTTCTGGCCAATGTACCTGTAGAATGTCTTCTTATTGTTTTTCACATCCATCTCCAAGTTCAGTTCTACCTGCACCTTGGCTTTCCTGATCCTACGTCTGCAAGTCCGGACAGCATCCCTGTACTCTTCCCAGGTGACACGCCCTCGTTTCCAGAGCTTGTACTCACCTTTCTTCACCCTCAATGCGCCCAGCAGGTCCTTGCCGAGCCATGCCGGTTTCCTATCTCGTCTGCCCACTTTCTTATTCAAAGGGATGGAGACCTCTTGTGTTTTCAGGAGGGCATTCTTGAAGAGTAGCCAGCTCTCCTCAACATCTTTATCTCTAAGGACAGCATCCCAGGGGATCTTGGCCAACAATCCATTGAACAGCTTAAAGTTTGCTCTTCCAAAGTTCAAGGTCCTGAATACACCCTTTGCCAGGCCCACATCCCTTGAGATCATGAACTTAGCCAGGGCATGGTCGCTGCAGCCCAAGCTGCCTCCAACGCTGACGCCTTTGATGATCTCTTCCGCATTGGTGAGCAACAGGTCCAGCAGCACTTCACCTCTGGTTGGTCTGTCCGCTACCTGGACCAGAAAGTTGTCATCAATGGATTCCACGAGCCTTCTGTACCTCTTGCAGCTCGTCGTGTGGTCTTTCCAACAGATGTCCGGATGGTTGACGTCCCCCACCAGGACAAGGGCCCATGAGCACGATGCCTCCTACATCTGGAGCAAGAAAGCCTCGTCAAAAGCCTCCCCTTGATCAGGTGGCCTGTAGCATACCCCTGTCACCAGCTGACCTTTATTAGTCCCATCCCTAATTCTAACCCACAGGCTCTCGACCTGTTTCTGACTGTTTCTCAGAGGGAGCTCCTCACAGTCTACCCAGTCTTTGACATTGAGGTCAACTCCCCCACCCTTCCTACCTTGCCTATCCCTTCTAAAGAGCCAATACCCATCAGTGGTAGTATTCCAGTTATGGGAGTCATCCCACCATGTTTCTGTGATAGCAACAAGGTCATAACTTTCCAAGTGCATCACAGTTTCCAACTCATCCTGTTTATTACTCAGGCTGAGTGCATTGGTATAAAGGCACTTCAGCTGGGCTTTTCATCTCATCGCCTTTATAGGGGATCTAGGATCCCCTAGAACAGTAGCATTCCCAGCATCCCCCTGCCCTACTCCATTCCTTTGTACTCCATCTTTGCCCATGGAGTTTGGTACAAGCCCTCTAATGACCCGCTCAATCCCAGTGGCCCTCGTTTTGTCCCCTTCCCCCTTCATACCTAGTTTAAAGACCTTTCAATGAGTCCTACCAGTTCCTCAGCCAAGATCCTCTTACCCCTCAAAGACAGATTACTTCCATCTGCAGCCATCATGCCAGGTGCTGAGTAAATTGCCCTGTGGTCAAAAAAACCATAATTCCTGTGTTTGCACCAACCTCTAAGCCATTTATTTAAGAGGTGGGTTTTTTGGATTCTCTCAGTACCCTTTCCTGCCACTGAAGGCATAGAAGAGAAAACCACCTGCACGCCAGCTCCATCAACTACCTGCCCCAGTCCCCTGAAGTCTTTCTTGATAGACCTCAGGCTTTTCTCAGCAATTTCATATCTGCCAGCCTGAATTATCAATACAGGGTATTAGTCAGAAGGGTGAATCAGTCCAGGAAGTTTCCTTGAAATGTCCCTGACCCGTGCCACAGGGAGGCAGCACACCTCCCTATGGGTAGGGTCAGGCTGACATATAGGGCCTTCCATTCCTCGCAGGAGGGAGTCACCTCTGACAACTACCCTTCTGTCCTTCCGGGTAGAGGCAGTCGTGAGGTGTGGGGTCGACCGCTTCACCTGAGGCAACCTCATGTGTGGACCTCCCTCCACAGTCTCACTCACCCCTCCCTCAAGTTCCAGGACCTCAAACCTACTGTGCAGAGGCACCTGGGGAGCTGAGGATGGTCGGGATGGGGGATGCCCACCTCGCCGAGCTGGTACCTGTTTCCACTCCTCCTCCTCTCTCAAATTGCTGCTAGGGGGAGGAGAGGACAGGGAGCTCACTGCAGCACCGTCTGCTGGCTGGTTCCCTTCTACCACCTGTTTGCAAGGCGGCAGGGATTGACATGCTCCATGCAAAGCCTCAGCTGTGTGCCAAGATCTCGGGGCTGATAGGTACTGGGACCACCAGTCAATCTCCCTCCCACAGTCCTTTATGGTCCTCAGCCTCTCTACCTCCTCCTTCAGGTCAATCACAAGGCTAAGTCGTTCAGTTGGTCACATCTTATGCAAGTGCAGCCTCCATCGTCTGGCACTGCAAAGGCCAGGCTACAGCAGTCAACACAGCCAGTGACCTGTGTACTAGCATCTCGTGACAGGACCTCAGTCTGAGTCGCCACACATATCTTACCATCAGCCTTCCTCTCATGCATGCACAGATCCTCAGTCTGGCTGTCTACAGTCTTCTTGGCTACTTACAGTTGGATTACAATTGGATTCAGTTTGCTTAACTTTTGATTTCTCCAAGCTAAATTTGTCCAGGGAGCTTCTTCTATAGCATTACAACACAGATGTAAGGCTAGGCATAATGAAACTCTCTCTGGGAGAGCTATTATATTACTCCCCACTGCTTTGGAAAGAAGCCTTACTGACATGAAGGAGGTGGCTTCATCATTCACTTTAAATTCAGAGTTGAATCCTACTTGAGATGTTTATCAGCTATACTGCTGTTGCAAGTAATAGCATCTGGAAATGGTTTGTAAAATTTAGGATAAGCTTGCAGTGACAGATTAAAGTTCTTTAGATGCATGTGATTATTCCTGATGGCATTCAACCTGGCAGAAACCCTACTGTAAATGAAAATCACTGGTATTCCAAGGTTTGTTGCTTTTCATCTTTTAGTCAGTATATGCTGGATGTCCAGGCAGGCCCTCCAAATAGGTATGTCTCTGGTGCAAGAGAAAGTGTTGTCTTCACTGATGAGATAGGAAATGTACTGGAGAACATGTTGGTCCAGGCTGCAGGGCAGAGAAATGACTATTGCTAACACTGGGTAGTTATCCCTTCTTCACAGGATTAGGCTGTTCTAGTTCCCTCCTCCATGAAATTGCAACAAAGTTGCAGCTCAGCAGTGGTTTCTGGTTGGAGCAGGTTGCTATATCCGGCAAACAAGTCAGGTAGGAGAGGGGCCTTCCCTGTTCGTCAGCATGAGTGCCGAGAGCCATTAGTCAAGTTTCATGCTTGGTGCAGGGGCTTTGCCAGGACTGCTGCAGAAGCAATCTGGCTGATAGACTTGAGCTGGTATAAAAATGTCATTGCTTTGTCTCACAAACACAAAGAAGCATACAAAATCATTTTAGCTTACTGCTAGGAGATTTAAAAATGGAAGTGGACAAGCTAAGCCTGCCTGTCATCAGTATATTAGGCCTTACTTCCTGCTCCAATATCTCCACCTCTCGTCTGTGTATTTAATTCACAGGCATTCTTTGACAACTAGTTTATTACTGTTCACTAAGTGTTTACAGGGTTAAATGCACTCTGTAAGAGAGAGGTATCTTGGCTTGGCCTGGCTTGGTTATGCAAGATTGGCCAATCTGTGTTCTTCTGTAAAGAAAAAAACCTCCTTGATTTTAGAAATTACTTGTTGCAAAAGCAGTATATTTATAAAACACTTCTAGAGTAATGCAGAATGTGTAAACCCTCCACGTTCTCTGTTCTCTTATTCCTGACACATCAAAGCAGAAGCCACAGGGAGACATCTGTCCCTAGTTAATGTCACGGCTATGGAGGTAGAACCTCCTCTTCTGTTTGGGCCAGTGTGGTCAGCCCTTTGATGGATGTGTTCAGCCTTCATCCAGTTTGATCACCCTGTGCAGCCCCTTGTTCAGATTTGCTTGTGAACAAGAATGTCTTGACCTGAGATCCTTTTTAATACAGCAGGGATCCGTGATATAAACCATCAAAGGAAAACTTTGATCTTTTGACTATCTCTTACTCATCTGCTGCACAATGCAAATAATAATGAAAACAAAGCTAAAGAGCAGAGCAGCTACATTAAAGAATCAGGCTTGTTGTTGGCAATGAAGCTAATCACTGAGGATTTATCCTATAGTTAGACTGAAAAGGAAAGAGGGGGGAAGGAAGAGGAAAAAAAAAAAAGAGAGGAGAGGAGAGGAGAGAAGAAAAAAAAGCTGCACTCAGCAGTGAAGCCTGTTTACTAAAGGAACACTAGTTTTTTGTCACAGAAGTTTATGACATAAACAAACATGCAAACACTCTTTACAGTAGAATTTAACAAGTAACCCTGAATGCAGTGTTATTTACATTTTTTCATTTTAGGCTAATTTGTACAGAAATAAGTATGAACATCAGAATTCTGTTATCACTCAGTTTTGAAGTAATAAAGTTAGTACCGGGATCTTCTCTGCCCTCTCTCTATTATTGTTTTTGTCACTTCACCACTCCATAATAGGTACTTGGGATAGAAAGTATGTTGATCAGAAGCTGAATGTCTCCTTGGGAAAACAATATCTGAAAAACAAAACAAAACAAAACAAAAAAAAAAACTGGAATCCTTTCATTGTATTCTCATTTGATTTTCTAGCATTTTCATCCATAAAACCTACAAAAACATGTGTGACTTGAAGCCTGAGGAAGCATGTGCATGCCTACGCACACATGTACTTTAGTGAACATACTGAAGGAACCTTTCAAGCCCTGATTCCAACGATGCAAGATACGTTCTTTTGCCTATATATATCATCCTGCATATTATTATGTAACTTGGGTGCAGTTTTGGTAAGACAAAAAACCTTGATATTTTTAACTCTTTTTTTCCTAAGCAGTCTAGAAACAATAGCAATTTTCTACTTTGTGTCTGTTATCAGTAACTCTGAGCCCTGCTCAAACTGTCCAACTGTCTCTGAGGCTGGAAATGTTATACAACTTCCACAGTCTGTTCCCAGTGTCAAAATGTGTCACTAAGATAGACAGGCTGAGACAGTGGACTAAATAAATATCTGATAGCTGCTGGACAGAATGATCTCCATCACTTCTGTGTTGGTCTATGTGAATGCCTAACTGAAATACTTGAATATGCTTAAGAGGAAGGATTTCAGAATTAAAGAGGCCAAATTAATTCTGAATTAATTAATTCAGAATATTGACCTCAGTGGAAAGCAATGATCACGATGCTCTAGGGGCGGCTTAGGTTGGATATCAGGAAAAACTTCTTTACAGAAAGGGTGGTTAAGCACTGGAATAGGCTCCTCAGGGAGGTGGTTGAGTCACCATCCCTGGATGTGTTTAAAAACTGTTTGGATGTGGTGCTCAGGGACATGATTTAGAGTTAAGGTAGTATGGTTAGATCGTGGTTGGACTTGATGATCTTTAAGATCTTTTCCAATCTGAGCAATTCTATGATTCTATGACTCTATGTTGCCAAATTTACACACTTAATTTCAGTTTTTCCGGACCTTAGAATTCAGGGAGAATCTTCATCTTTTCTAAATATTAAAGCTAATTTAAGAATAAAGTATCCTGAGGACAGAGAACTCTGGGATAAAATTGAAGGTGGAAAGCTCCAAGGATGAACTGTGATGTGGGACCACAAGCACATTAAAAGTGATACAAAGAAACTTTCAAACAGGATTAAAAACTGTGATGAAGATGCTATCAGTTTCTGTAGTGGAAAAAGAAAACACCTTTTGGGGAGGAAAATTTACTGTACATCATAACAAAAAGTCAAAAATGTCATTTTTTTTCTGGAATAGAAATTTTAAAACAACATCCAATAAGAGAGGCAATGAACAATGCAAAAAAATTTAGCCAGGATGAGGGCAGCAGTAGAGAGGTACCCCAGACAGGATGCCAAGCCAATAGGTAAGCAAATTAATCAAAAGTTCTATATAGAATTTTAAAAAGTGTATCTGGAGCCACAATGCCCCTGCAAACTGTCTACGTCTTATCAAATAAAACTTCTTCTATAAAAAGCCCTTTCCATTGGAAAATGTGTTATCAGCACTCATCTGACAAATGTTGCCAGAGATTTCAGGGAATTCAGAATATTTTGCGAGGGAATTCCAAACTAATCAATGTGAGAAGTATCAAGTTTTGTTGTCTATGCAGAAGTCTGTAATATTCTTTGCTGTTTTGCCTGTTGGTTTTTTTTTTTTTTTTTTTTTCTGCAGGCTAGAAGTTAAAAAAAGACCTATTTTGTCTGAAAGGAGGCAAAAGTACTTTCCGGAGCACACAGGCAGCAATAACAATCACTGAAACAAAGGGCAATGAGCAATCTAAATCTTATTTCTTACATTGCAGATTCTTAGTCCAGGTGCCTCCAGCACTTGTCCTGAGACGTTTGTGATAAGCATAACCCAGGTAGCCAAAACTTTATATCAGACAGCAGTCCTCCCTCAATCTGTCTCTAAAAAGACTGCTAGGCTATTGAGCATCTTTCACCCAAAAAGATGGAGGATCCCTAAAGAATGATAGCAGGAGAATATGCAGGAGAAAAAACGTTGTTTAAAATATACAGATCTCTATCATAGTCAGGGAACAGAGTATTAGAGAGGAAGGCAAACAAATTTGTTACAAAAAGCAACTCTAAACCTTTGAGATTAAGATGTTTTCTTATACTGTAAAGAAAGTGATGAGCACTACCTACTATTTCCATTCCGTTTTAGTTTAGAGAGATTTGACACAGCAGAAAAATAATGGGTACAGCAGATAGTAAGAACTAGTACTTGCTGTAGTGTAACTAACTACTGCTGCACATTAACAGGAGACCGAATTATCCCTTTTACCTGTTAGGTATGTATTCACAAACAAGCCCAGACTAGCCCTCTGTGTTAGAAACAGTAATGGAATAAGACAGCCTGGTAGTTGCCATCTCAAAATGGCATCCACTTTAAAAATGTTGTTTTAATAGAATCCTAGAATGGTTTAAGATAGAAGGGACCTTAAACACCATCTGGTTCCAACTCCGTGCCCTGGGCAGGGTTGTACAGGGTCCCAACCCAACCTGACCTTGGACACATCCAGGAATGGGGCATTCACAGCTTGTCTAGGCAGCCTGTGCCAGTGCTCACCACTATCTTCCTAATATCCTCTTTTAGTTGAATGCCATTACCCCTGTCTTATCACTACATGCCCTTGTAAAAAGCCACTCCTCATCTTTTCTGCAGGCCATCTTTAAGTACTGGAATGCCACAATGAGGTCACCCCAGAGTCATCTCTTCTTCAAACTAAACAAGTCCAGCTACCTCAGCTTTTCCTCATAGAGGAGATGGTCAGGCACTCTGAGCATATTCGTGGGCTTCTCTGGACCTCTTCCAATAGTTCCAAGTACTTCTTATGCTGGGGACCAAGGTTTGAACAAGAATTCATTTTTAGATGCTAAGGGGAGCACTGTTTAAAAGGAAGCCTGAAAATAACTCCTGGGTTTGCTATGTTTGACAATAAAGTTGTGTTATAAAGGACACGAGCAATTTTCCTTCAACAGCTGGGTGAATTTGGGCAGGCACTGAGAGTGTAGGTGCATTGAATTTTTACTTGTGGCCCATCTCACAAAAGACAGAGCAGTACAGAGAGGTTGACAATACCATTGTTTTTCCTAACTGTAGCTGGACTGAGAGGCCTTCACAAGACTTACTGTCCCACCACTGAACCCTCAGATTATATCCAAAAGAATTTGAATTGGTTTTACTTTCATATATGCATGCCTTCTGTATTTTGCTCTTCTGTCTTTATAGCACTGAGGTTTTTAAGTAATTATTGGCAAATGAGTGACAATTTTACTTAATTACGTTGTTATTGTATTTGAAACAAAAGAAAATGTTTAAAAAAGAATGATATTTTAAAAGATCTGCTTGAACAACAAAAGGATTCTCCCCCCCCCCCCCCCCCCCCTTCTTTTTTTTTTTTTTAATTAACTCTTTAATTTTGTTGCCTCTTGTTCCTTTCTTTTTGGACATAGCTAACAGATTTTTTGTTACGTTTACTCTTACTGATTTTTGTGTCACATTGCTTTAATTTCTCTGTGTATTTTTAGCAAATCACCACATTGTGTACGATTAAAGGAAAATCCCATTTTTGCAGCGCTTTTTCTAAGTTATTGTTCCAATTGTGATACAGCACAAAAATAACCCCTGTTCCAGGGGGCTTCCAGTGCAAGACTTAAAGAAAATACAGCCACTTACTAAACAGACTCCAAATCCTCCACAAAAATAAAACACTGGCTGTCAGAAATAATATATAGGATTCTTCAACACGAAGAATCTGAAATCTTCAACTGACCATGTATGCTGCAGGAATAGTCATGTCATTTCAGAAGAAATAAAACAGCCACAGTTTGCCAAATATAAGACATTTAACACACTATCAATTTTATGGATAGAAATACCTAGGGGCATGCACAAACTCTGTGATCACCAATGGGAAATTGCCAAGTGAGGACAGATTCATTAAACATAAAAACTATCAGACACCCAAACCCATAAATTAAAATTTTAAGCCTCGAACGTTATGCTACTGCATATAACTTAAATATGTTTTGAGACATTTTTATGCAGCCTAGTTAGAACTGAGTGGAAATCCCTGCTAATGTATTTAGTTCCTCCTTAGCTTAGTTTGCTTTGATAAAATCAGTCTTAAAGGAATTGTATGCCTTTCTGCATCTTGTTGCAGCTGGAGGAAGCTGGTGATAAACTGGGTCTAGAAGATTTTTGGAAACAGTTGCAGCTGGATGGTTTGTTTAGGTTAGCTTAACTGCTGGTAAACCTTTGTGATCCGTGAGCATAAGGAGTGGGTTCTCAATAAATATTCTCAGTAGCAGTGACTAATCTTTTAAACTAGTTGCTGTCACCAGATGAAATCATCAGCATACTTCTGCAGCTACTGTTTGAGCGGCAAGTCTCTATTTACAGTTTTAAGAAGCTGCATGCATCTCGGCAACAAGATATAATTAAACTTGAAGTTTAAAGAGCATGGCAAGCCTCTTTTTCTTATCCTGCTCACCAAGTTACATCCACCCATAGCAGCTACTAGGAAATGTCTTGTGCACTGAACACAGCTTGGAGAATAGCTTGAAACATGAGTTGTTTAATTTGCCATTTAAGGAAATATTGTGTAGATATATTGTGTCTATAATCTTAGTTGCATTAGGAGGCTAAAGATGAAAAACAGTAAGGGCCTGTTACATTCTTGCAGTGAGAGAGATGATCATTCCCTTCACCTGAGCTCAAGGCTTATCCATCAAGATCTTGCTCTTTTATCCAGCTCCAGATTTCGTACTCATTCACAGTTACCACTTGTAATCTTTTTCTCCTCTAAGTCAGGGAACTGGAAAAACTGAAAGACTCATTAGTTTTGTCCAATTTCTTCTTAGATTTTAAATTACAGAAAAAATACACATTTTTCTGTTGTGTTGTTGTTATTATTGGTCTTTTTGTTGGCTTTTTTGTTGATGTTTCTTTGTTTGTTGATAAATATATGTATGTATACTCATAACTGAAGACAAATTCTAGTGACCTAATGCTCCGGGCATAAACAAAAAAATTAAAATCTAGACTCCATAACAGTAAAATATTGCATCAAATATTTTTCATGTTATTCTGTGTTCAGAATGAAAATGACATGTTTCACAACCAGGCAACCCCTTGTCTATAGCTATAAGGTATCTACCCTGAGTCCAGGCAGGAGGTGGTGGAGGAGCTGGATGCACTGTCAGTGATGCTGGACAGCAGCACAACCAAGTCACATGTTCTGGAAGATTTTGTGTCATGATGTTGGCATTTATGCCAGGACTAATTCCAAGTGCCTTCAAGTTTTTCTTTCCAATCCTGATAAGCCCAAACATTAACTGAGCAAGAGCTAGGAAGTAATAATATTTAGAAGCTGTGAATGGTCTGAGCAATGCAGTAATGAATAGTGCTTTTTTGCTCAAAGGAATCACACAAGGAAATGACAGTTATAAATTAACCAATTTGCAGCAATTATGTTTCTCATCTTGATTTCTTCTTCAGAGATAATGAGGAAAGAAAGTAGATGACAAAGAATGAATAATTGTAAAACACATGCCCAAGTAGCAAACAGCAACAAAAAATCTCAGCTGATTGTGTCAGAGATCCTGTAGGGAGTGCTGACTGTGGGTGATTTTGTGAAGGAATTACAATTAAGTAAATTAAGACGGGGTTTCTTAGCATTAGCTCTGTTTGAAGTTCAAACAAAAGATAAAAGTCTCTTCAAAAATAACAGAAGCAGTTCTTTTTCTTTTCATGTTTTACTGTGTTTTATTAAATTGATAATGCTCATGTACACCCCATTTGCCCTGCAGCTATGATTCATATGTGTGTATACGCATAAATGATAGATACAGGCCCTCAGAATTGACCACAAAAATTAAAACAGGAAGGCAGATGGCAGTCTTTTATTCCATCTATATTTCACTTAAACAGCTACTCTTATCAGAACTGCTGCTTTGGGAATCAGTGGTTCTTATTTGTTCTTTGTAAACTAGAGAAACACAAGCCGCTCTTTTGTGAAGGTTCTAGTAGCTGACACATATACAATACTAACCTATATGTAAGAAAACTGGGGAAAAAAAATCTCCTAGAAACACTTAAAACATATAAGTTGAGTTTAACAGAAATACTTTGCCTAAAACCAGGCAAGTTTAGGGCTTTGATTTTGCTTTCTTTTAGCTATTGTAAGGGAAAACATTTGTGAAGTCATTCTGATTTACAGAGTAAAGAACTGAATCTTTTTTGCATGAATTAGTAAAGTCTCAAATTAAATGAAGCTGGCAGAAAAGAAAGAGGCACTTAGGTGTCCTTTCTCACCAGTCTGGTAGCTTGCTACTAAAAGAAAAGAAGAAAAAGAAAGGCTGTCAAGCTGGACACTGTCACAGAGGATTTGTGGAGTTAATTTACCTATTTTGCACACATGTATTTTAATAAGATTTAATGAGCTGCTGAAAAGAGGAGTGCTGGTTTTTTTGTTATTTTTTTTTTCTTCAGCTGATGGCAGTAAGATGAAAACAAGCAGCTTTATAGAATGATGTTAACTGGCACTTTAGAAGTAAGTAGAGATCCTGTGAATCCGTGTTGGCAGCACCTGGAAGAAGCAGGTGAGAATTCCACTGAGATAAGGGCAAGCCAGGGGCAAAGCAAAATCATAGGGTCTTATTTGCAAGATCTGGATACAGCATCGATCCTTCCTCTGTCAAGACATCTTTTAAAATCAGTGGAAGTCTTGGCTGTACTGAAAAGTAAAATATAAACTACTTTTAAAAATCTGGGACTGGTAAAACATCTATAGTATTTCAAATGCAGAAAGCTTTTTCAGAACTGTATATTTTTTCCTTTTTGTAACACAATTTCAGATTGCAGCTTTAATAAGTGAGGACCATATAGGACAACTGCAAGAAGCATTGTTGTTCCAGGGCAAAGGGAGCTCAATGGACTCAGGTGCTGGACAATGAGATTTTCAGGATCATATCTATTGTCTGCATCATAAAGATCAAGAGAAATAATGCATATGCCTAAGGAAAATGTCCCAGCTTATCCCTGAAATACTTGCATGTTTCCTCCACCAGTAACAGTGGGGAATGCACACCACTGTCCACTGAGGACTGAATTTTGGCCTCTTTCTTGCAATCCAAAACCAGCATAAAGGAAGAAACTGCTTTGATTTCATATGTTCCTTCTTAGATTTGCTTTGCAGTATGCTGGAATACAAAGGCTCTGCTCTTCTGTTTTGGCTGAGCTCCTCAAAGAGCAGCATCCAAAGGGAACGATAGCAGCAGCAGTGTTTTTCAGTCCTGTGCCTTAAATCATCCATCCTGATACCAGCTGCAACACTGAGTGCCTGGAAAATACATAGGAGATAAGAAAGTCTTTTACCTCTGTCCTGCAGTTTGTTCTCGTTAATTTGGGCAAGGAAATGAGACCCAGAGATATCCAGTGTGTGGTGCAGACACAAAGGTGTATTCAGGGGAAAATTATCTGATTTGTGGAACTCCAAAGGTGTCTTGTACCATGCAATATTTGCATCAGCATTCTTAGTGAATTTCTAAATGACAATCTGGGAGAGACTGCAGGTGTTCCAAAGGACAGGAATAAAATTCAAATTGATCTTGATAAATTGGAGAAATGAACTGGAAAAATAGCATGCATTTCAACAACAAATGCTAGTAACTACGTTTAGAAAGCAGCAATCAGCTACAGACATGAGGAATGGGGATGCATTAAAAAGAAAGCTATTTGCAGAGAAACTGTTGCAAGGGGCATACTGGATCCAGGCTGAAACAAGTCATCAATATTGTAGTTTTCACTTCTTCTACTCTATTTCTTCTAGCCTTCTAAATCCTTAGGTCACAGTTTGATTGTTGTTCTAATACTGTAGTTTGAAGGATTGGAGAAAGCAGAGAAGAGGAACAGAAATAATCAAGGGTCTTAGATAAATGGCCTACAAAAAAAAGATGGACTCATCTAGAATAATTTTGCCTGAAAAGAATCATGGATTCATAGAATGACTTAAGTTGGAAGGACTTTAAAAAATCCACAACTTCTCTGGGCCACCTGTCCCAGTGCTTCATAACCCTCTGAGTGAAGAATTTTTTCCAAATACCTAACCTAGGCCAACTCCCTCAACCTTTATTCATAGGAGAGGTGCTCCAGCCCTTTGATCATCTCTATTGCCCTCCTCTGCACCCACTCCAACAGCTCCATATCTTTCCTGTACTTGGGGCCCCAGGCCTGGACACAGTACTCCAGAGGAGGCCTCAGTGAGGGCAGAGTAGAGGGAGACAATCATCGCCCTTGCTCTGCTGTCCAGCCCTCTTTTGATGCAGCCCAGGATACAGTTGGCCTTCCAGGTTGCAAGCTTGCATTACTGTCTTATGTCCAGCTTTTCATACACCAGGATTCCAGAGTCTCTCTCCATAGGGCTGCTCTCAATGAGTTCTCCTAGTCTTTAGACATATCGGGGATTGCCCCAGGACAAGTGCAACACCTTACACTTTGCCTTGTTGAACCTCATTAGGTTCACATAAGCCCACTTTTCGAGCCTGTCCAGATCTCTTTGGATGGCATCCCTCTCTTCTACTGTGTCAACAGTACCATTCAGCTTAATGTCATCTACAATCTTGCTGAGAATGCACTCAGTCCCATAGTCTATATCATTGACAACGATGTGAAAGAGCTCTGGTCCCCTGAGGGATACTACTCATCACTGGCCTCTACCTGGACATAGAGATGTTGACCGTAATTCTCTGCTATGATGATCCCACAAATCCTTTGTCCACCTAATAGTCCATATCTCATATAGTCCATATCAAATCCATATCTCTCCAACTTAGAAGTAAGGATGTGGTGCAGGACCACACCAAAGGCCTGGCAGAAGTCCAGCTTGATGACATCAGTTGCCCCCTTCTTTTGACCACCAAAACCATCACTCCATTGTAGAAGACCACAAGACTGGTCAGGTTCAAACTGCCTTGGTGAAGCCATGTCTCAAATCAGCTGCTCGTCTCTCATGCGGTTTAACATCTCTTCCAGGATGATCTGCTTCATGATCTTCCCAGGCATAGAGGTGAGGCTCACTGGTCTGTAGGTTCCTTGGTCTTCCTTTCTCTTTTTCTTGAACATGGGAGTGATGTTTCTTTTTTTCCAGTCACCATGGACCTTGCCTGTCAGCCACAACTTTGCAAATATGATGGATATATATACAATATGGATATATATATGGATATATATATGATATATCTTGGCCACCACATCAGGCAGTTCCTTCACAACTCTGGGACATATGTCATCTGGCCCCATGGGCTTGCACACATTCAGCCTCATGAGGTGATCTTGTATTTTTTTCAATCTTACATTGAGAGGGATTTTGCTCCCCTAACTCCTGACTAGAAGTTAAGGGACTTAAGAGGTATGGGAAGCCTGGCTGCCAGAGAAGACCAAGGCAAAAACTCCATAACTACTTCAGCATTCTCCATGTCTGAGGAAGCCAGATGTCCTTTCTCTTTAATCAGAGGGGGTATACCCTCCTTTGCCCTCCCTCTTATGACCAATGTATCTAAAGAATCCCTTCTAGTTATTTTTCACATCCCCCATCAAGTTTAATTCCATCTCTGTCAATAGTTTTCTGGATCCCATCTCTGCATGTATGGGCAACATCTCTGTATTCTTCCCAGGACAGCCATCCCTGCTTCCACTGCTTATACCCTTCCCTTTTCCTTCCTTTCCCTCAGTTTGAACAGCAGGTCCTTGCTCAGTCATGCTGGTTTCCTGCCTTCTCTGCTTGATTTCTTCTGCTGGAGAATGGAGAGCTCTTCTGCTCTCAGAAGGGCATCCTTTAATTGCTTCCAGCTCTATTCTACTCCTTTGTCCTTGATCTGTCCAATATCTGGACCAGGAAGTTATCATCAATGGACTCCAGGAGTCTCCTGGATCACTTGCAGCTCTCCATGCTGTTTTCCCAGCAGATATCCAGTTGATTGAAATCCCCCATCAGGATGAGAGCCTATGATCATCAAACCTCTTATTACTGAAGAAAGGCTTCATCAGTAAGTTACCCTTGATCAGGCAGCCTGTAGTAGCCCCCTACCACCAGATGTTCTTTATTCAGCTAGTCCCTGATTTTAACCCACAAGTTTTCAGTCTTCAGTTTTCAGTTGTCTTCTTCTACTGAAAACTTCTTCAGTTTTCAGTAGTCCTCAACCATAGCATTATAGTTTTATGTGTTGTCCAAACACATTTCCATGACAACAATTTAGTCATAGTTTCCTAATTGCACCATGATTTCCATCTCCTCCTGCTTATTTCCCATGCAGCATGCATTCATATAGAGGCACCTCAGCTGGACTATTAGATTTGTTACCTTTTGGAGGAGAGGTCCCAGAATTGTCTGAGTTTTTCCCCTGCTGCTTCCTAAAGTGATGGTGTTCCCTGTCTCTTCTCTGTCACTCAGAAGTACATCCTCTCCCCCCATCAAATAAAGAAAGACTGAGGGAGGAGCACGATCCCACAAGTATGTCAGTTCTGCAGAGAAGGCCCTGAGTGTCCTGGTGGACCACAGGTTGACCATGAGCCAGTAGTGTGCCCTTGTGGCCAAGAAGGCCAATGGTATCCTGTGGTGCCTTAAAAGGGGCATGGCCAGTAGGTTGAGCGAGGTTCTCCTCCACCCCTACTCTGCCCTTTTGGAACCTCATCTAGAGTACTGGGTCCTTAGTTCAAGAAAGACAGATAACTACTGGAGAGAGTCCAGCAGAGGACCACAAAGGTAATTAGAGCATCACCTGTAGGAGGAATGGCTGAGAGATCTGGGACTGTTCAGCCTGGAGAAGACTGAAAAGGGATCTTATCAACACTTACAATATCTAACAGGCAGGAGTTGAATGGATGAAGCCAGACTTTTTTTAGTGGTGCCCAGCGACAGGTCAAGGGGCAACGTGCACAAACTGGAATACGGGAAGTTCCATATGAACCTGAGAAAAACAATCTTTGAGGGTTTCAGAGCACTGGAACAAGCTGCCAGAAAAGACTCACCTTCTCTAGAGATATTCAAAACTCTCCTGGATGCTTTCTTGTGTAACCTACTCTAGGGAACCTGCCTCAGCAGGGGGATTGGACTAGATAATCTCCAGAGTCTCTTTCAATCCATATGATTCTTTGATTCTGTGATAAGACATCCAAAAGGATTTGTTTTCTATTTACATGCTAGTTAAGATAAAATGGAGGAAATAATGTGCAGCTTAAATAGCTTTCTGTTCTTTTCTGTTCACTTTCTAACAACAGAGAAAATGAAGCCTTGCACTAGATTACCTGGAGGGCTGTAGAGATTTTTAAGGATAGACTTAATAAATATTTACCAGGAAGAACAGAGATGCAGCTGACCTGCCTTGTGACATTCTAGGTCCCTGTTTCTGCTGCACAGTGGTTCACCAACCACTGCCAGCAGCCTGGAGGGGCTAGTATGTGGCACAGTGCAGTTCCAGCACTTGCCCAGCACTTTAAGGACTGATAGGGATTTGTTTGGCAGGTGAACATGTGTCAGCAGGCAGCTTGTAGCTTATCAGCGCTACCAGAAATTGACAGGAGTCAGCCTAAGATGCCAGTAACGTAACCAAGAATTCAGACGGATGTGTCTGTAGAATGAGGTGCCAGTCCCAGATGTTGGGCATGGTGTTGTTCTGCCTTATCTTCTTCTTCCAGTTTTCTCTCTGAGGCAGAGATATCTCTCAGAGAAGATAATTTGGAACGTTTTAGTGAACAAATAAGTGTCGGTGGTGTGTGGATTTCATAATGCATTTCTCTGTGGTATGTCTTTCTTCGTCTGTACCTCGTGAATTCCAGTCGATAAGAAAACTGAATATTTCATGTAAAAAAAAGTAACAGAGAAAAGAACGAATTAACTGTATTAATAAAAGTTGTTCTGTGACACATGAAAATATGTTAGTCATAATGTTGTTCTTGATAAACTTCATCCAAATTCTTTCAGACATACTGTCAAACTGCGAAAGGGAAACGTGAACAGCAAGGACAGTCACTCGAGGTAGTGCTGAAAAAAAAAGAAAGAACAGAAGAAGGATTTTTGCCTTAAAGCTATCCCACAGTGTTTAACTCCATTCTCCAGAAAGCTGCTGACAGCACCATAGCCAGGGCGGGCCAGTAGCCTCCCAGAGTTATGAAACAGGAGTGGTGTGATTTGTTCTGCAGAGGGTGGAGTAAGAATGAGGGCAAGGCTTGAGGTGTGGTTTTGAAATGGTGCACTTAAGGTCACGGACTGACTGGCTCCAGGCAGATTATTGCCCTTATGCCTGCAGACGTGCCTCTTAGTATACACTGCCTTTAGAGACGTCACAGAGTAAAAACAGCCTATCTCAAGAATGATATAAGCTACCCCCTGGCCACTACATCTTGGTCTCAGAATATAATTCTCTATCGAGGTTACAGAATGAGAGCTCCTCTGTAACTGAAAGATGAAGAGCAGAAACGTGTTTTTAGAAGAAAGAAGAGGTTTCCTTAAGGACACCTGTGTCAGCATGACTGCCTATTTGGATATTCCTCTTTGTCTAGCAACCAATAAAGTTAGGCCACGAACAACATTTCAATGCTGGAAATCTCCTTTTAAAGCTGGGCAGCCTTCCCTCTGACACCTGCATGTCCTTCTTGCCTTATCCTATGAAGTCAGGTTTCAAGACATAATAAGCAGTCAGTCCCTTGAAAGGCCTGCAGGAACAAAGAAAGCATATCACTGTTCTATGCCACCATGATCACCACCTCGAGAAGAGACTATGTCTTCGCAATGGGATCCTGTGTTCCACTTCATTTTCCCAAAAGTTCATTTCTGGCTCTTGTAGAGTTCAGCACCATTTTTCTTCTACAGTTTGACAAGTCCCATAAGTGTAGTGGAGTGATTGCAACCACAAGACTCCTTTCCTATTCTAGACTACTGAACGGTATCTCCACCATTCCAGTTCTATGAAGAATAGTCTTTTACTGTACATTTTTAAGTAATTTGAGTAAGTTTGTGATGTCTTCTGATTGCAGTGGATTAGAATATCTGCTTCTGTTGTCAGTGTGACATATGGAGTAACATAAAAAACCTAGTTTCTGGAAGTCATTCACTTTAAATTGTTTGTTTGCACATGCACATATACAAGCAGGCACACAAAAATCTCATTCGGACTTTTGTACTAGAGTTTCTTCTGCTTGTTTCAGTAAAAAGGTGACAACTCTTGCAGAAAAATGTTTTGAGCAGATATAGAGAGCTGGAGTGAAATCTTCAAATTTTGATGATTTTTTTCTGCTATAGGGTTAGGGTTCTCAGTCTGCTTGTAGATACAGTGTCTCTATAAAGCATATAGTGTTGAAAACAAAGTTGGCCATCCCAGGAGAAATAAAACTTATTGCCACTGGAAAAAAAATAATAACTTTTAATTATTATAATTTGGTTTTAAGGCACTTGGTGCACCTGCTTGGTATGTAGCAGAATTTCTCTTCTGCCTAGCCAGTCATGTTTGATAGCAAGCAAGGCCACGTTTGCATGCCTGGCTCCTGGTTCATGCACATGGGTGCACAAAGCCACAGAACTATAGCTTGTACCTGTGCAACACAGTGCTACAGTCTGTTCTCCTCCCAGGGCCTGGTGCAAGGGCTGTGTAGCTGCTCTGCGTGCCTGCCTGGCCTCTTCTGCCTCATGGTGGGAGCAGGCAGATTCCCAGGCACACAGCACTGCAGTCACCCTCACTCAGCAGAGCCACTCTTACACATCAGGCTAGGGGCCTCCTTTGCAGGGTGGTAACTGGTACACCTCCAAACTGGGGCTGGGGAGAGGGCAGGGAAAGGAAGGCCCAAGAGAGGAGGTAGTGTGAAGCTGCAGGAGCTCAGCTACACCCAACAGAAGGTGAAGTTCACCAGAGGGTGCAGCAAGTAAGCTGCAGACTATTTTCTCTACTTCTTACAGCACCAGGCAGTGTTTTTCACAAAAGACATACCCCAGGCTCCTTGGAAAATTCTGACTGTAAGAGCAAGTATAGTAACCTGCAAATTCTTGTAGACTGTCCTTTGACTATGCCACATCTTATTTCCATCTGAACTTCCTCTGTCCCTCTATTCTATCTCCTACAATTTCACTCCTAAGGAAAGCAGCGATTAAACTCTGACTGATTGAGGGGAAGTAGGATCCAGAGAGTATGGGTTTATTTTCAGTTTCATTTGATATTCACATACACTGGCACACAATGTTTCCCCAAAAACATACCTTCAAAGAAAACATGAGTCAGCATTTCTGTAAGTTAGGGAAGAGCTTAGCTTAATGTAAATAACAGTTTTCTACTCATTGCTGGCTCTGGACAGCATAATGTTTCAGAAAGCACATCATACCATTTGCTTGTCCTTTAAAGAGTATTATTCAAGTGAAAGACCAAAGAACACTTAATTAATAACAATAATTGACTAATGAATACAAATGAATAACATATGATGCAATAAATTGATTTAATTACTGTTGCAGTTAAATACAATGTCAGCACCTTTTTATGGAACATAACCAACCCACAAACGTTTTGAAATCACAAACTCCAGGCCAAGATTTTTACACTCGCTGCTTATTTCAGATGCTACTTTTTGGAGGGCGCAAACAGAAGATGAAGTAATGCAGAGCATTCTTTTGTAGAACAAGGGTGCTCTGGGCTAAGTCAGCTATCCTGAATTTTGCATTTGAGATTGAAGGGTCACCTATTCACCTTTGGGAATCCCAGACATGTGTTGAAGCAGGTGCCCAGCCTATTGGACTGTGAGTGTGGGTTTTTTTTAAACAGACACAGACATGTTGAGAGTCTGCTTTATATTTGTAAGACACATTCACCCCATTTTAGGCAGCTGCAAAGAATGAGTGCCTGTGTTTGGTAGGCTAAACTCTGCCTGTGGTTAATTCATGCCTCAGAGCTCAAAGCTCTTAAAGTGCTGGGTGGATCATTGTGGTTTTTCAAAATTAAGGTGTTTCATTCCCCATAGTTTCTACTTTGTGTGTCATCATTTTCAAAGCTTTTACAGCAGACTTAAATATAGATTTCTTGTGGCTTTGTTGGGGCACCACCTTTACCCTATGTGGTCCAATTTTGTGCTTCCTGTCTTGAAAAGATGGTGCCAAGATAGGTGGGGAGCTTCCCAGTGAGGTAACTAGGGATGGGCTAAATAGCATCACATATCATTCATTTTCCAATTTCAAAGCAAGAAGTATGCTTAGGTATCTAACTTCATTCTGAAAGAATGGGCCATAGTTAAGTGAAGGCAGATGTATTTCATGGTCCTTGCACTAATTTCATGGTGAAGAGGAGTAGTCAGGGATGTATGGGTGTGTGTGCATAGCAAGATAGATAGATCTATGTATGACATACCAATTATTTCCTTGGAACTTTAATTGCACTGTCTGCCATGTAATCATATTTACAGGCCATCAACATTTTCCAAGATGGTTACTTAAAGTTAGCTTTCTAATTTTCTGGCAATGTTGCTAAATGAAAAAGATCAGAGCTTTTAAAATGACCATTTTAACTGCTGCCTGCTCAGCCTTTCAAGGAAGAAAACAGCTTCTACAAGCAGACAACGATGAGCATTATATTTAGGAATACGGATTTTAAAATCTGGGCTTTTTCTATTGTGAAGAATAATATCTGGCTTTTAGATAGTTGATCGGTGAGTGCATATAATACAGTTCTGCGTAACTCTAGCTCTGAAAATATGTTTATTTGCAAAAGTTTAAGGAGAGGACTGTTCTGTGAACCAGTATATCACTTTTAAAGAATACTGATCTCAGGTGTTTTCACAGTGTGGAACAGTTTCCACTTGAACTGCAAAATACTTTTTAAATGTATTGCGCATGATGAAGATCTGAGAGTTACTTGTCAGTACGCTTGTTTCTTTGATTTTTTTTTTTCACATATCTCTTCCTGTATCTGCAACAATAAAAATGCCAGGGATCTCCTGCATAATCAGCATATTTTACTCCAGACTGTCTCTGGAAGACCAGGATGGGCACCATAATGTCCTGTTATAGATGTGGGAATTTAGAGCTCTGTGGAAGATAAATCTCTCCTTAAATATCCATTCAGTTTTGGAGCTTAAAAGATTTTTAAAATAAGCAAAGAAAAAAAAAGTGATTAAAAATGTCCTGTCTTCTACATTGTTATCTTATTTTGACTTAAGTCCAGTGTTTTTTCAGTTATCATGCAGGACAGGAGAGTTACATCACAATTGTAAAGATGTAGATGTGGTATGTCTATACAGCACTCTCATAGTTGAAAGCAAGAAAAGTGATTTGTGTTATTGCAACTTTTGTAGAGTGACACTTTGTTAGTCATGCAAAACTAAGGAAGGAGGGTTATTCACACTTAAGGTTTTGTCCACAGTACAAATTAATTAAATTAAAAATTGAAGGAGAATGCACTGTAATTTCTTTCCAGATACAATTATGTTGTTGACTTTAATTCAGTTCTGGAAAGTTCATTATTAATAAAAATCTACCATGAATATGAAGCAGACGTTCTCATCTGATACAACTGTAACCTGTAAAGAGAGGATCCACTGAAGTAGTAAATGAGGTAAGAAGAAGAGTAAAATGCATAGCAGAAAAGGGACAAGGCCTGTGGTTCAATCTTTTGGAATTTGAACAGTTATACAACTGTGAAATTCTAGGCCCATGATGATTAGATCATGTTATTCTCCTTTCTAGATTTCTCCTTTGGGTTGCTCTTGTATTCTGTAGCAAGTCCCTTTTTATGGCCTCTTTGGCTCTGGAAAAAATCATCTTCGAACTCTGACATGAAAAACAAGTTAACCTTCTTGGCATTGACTTTTGACAAAGTTAATAAATTTTTGAGAGCTCCACAGTTGTCAGCCAATATAATTAAAATACTGTGACCCCCTATTATCAAATAGAAAATGAAGTTTAAAAATGTGCAAGGAAATAAAAAATTCTTGTATGTAGCTTTTAAAAGTGATCAAATTTGGGGGGCACTATTGTTTTTAGTGGTCCAGCTCAAGCTTTCTTATAGGCATCTAATTTTCAGTACCTGACCGCTCTCTTAAAATGACCAAATGCAATAGAGATTCTTTTTTTTTTTTATATATATATATAGCTAAACACACAGAAGTCTGAGGCACTTTCAAAGTTGTAAAGCTGTGACCATAATTTCCATCACTGTCTGGGCTACAGTGTTTGGTTTTGTGCTTTGCCCGCCTGCTTGGACTGTAAGACCTTTGAAGAAAATAGCATGTTCTCCTTTGTTCTTTATATAACCCCTTGGACAATTTTAGTTAATAAACAAACATGCAAACAAAAGAATAAATTCCATGAAAAACATGCAGAATATTTGAGGCTCTAAATATATTTTTAATGGGATATTTCTTTTAGAAGAGTCTGTTTTAAAATACATGTGTGTCAGCTGTAAAATAAGAAAACAAACTCCATATTTGTACTGATTTTGTGGCTCCAATCCATTTTTTTTTCATTTCAGCTTCTTCTCTCCCAAGCTGTCTCTTGCACAAGAAAGAGATGGGGCAACCTGGAAGATTATAGAATAACAAAGTCTGATGGGTATTTGAGAGACAGAGGAAAGAATAAACGGACTCGAATGTCAGGTTCTGTAAAAAAAAGCACCTGGAACAAATGTATTTTTCTGTTACTGTATGCTGAATTAGTTGCTTGGAATTTAATAGTGGCTTTTCCTGATGAACAAGTTTGAAATGAGCTTAATCACAACCAAGTGATACTTCGCTAATTTTAAGAAGGCAGATAATTATTGGTCATTACCATGGGCATTTGAAGGGGTGGGGTTTGGGAGGCTGGATTTTCTTTTTTTCTTTTTTTCTTTCTTTCTTTTTTTTTTTTTTCTTTCTTTCTTTCTTTCTTTCTTTTTTTTTTTTTTCCAGTTTAGAAAAGAAAAAGTTTGTGAGCCAGATGTTACTTCTCCAATTACAACAGCCTTCTTGGGCTGCATGTACAAAGCAGGAATAGGCCTTTTGCAGTACCAGGAGTTATATCTAACATACAGCATTACTGTTATTATCGTTTATACAGTAGTCCTCCAGCTCAGTCTGAGGCATGCCATGGTTTTACACTACCATGCTTAATGTCTGCAGGAGTGACTGTGTGAGGGCTCTCAAAGAAAGTTCTCTCTGTCTCAGAGAAAACCCTGCTTTAAGCTGCAACAGCGGGGAGACGCTTACACTATGATATCATGATATAGTCCAGCACCTGAAATTTCTGCTAGCTTGGACTGCAGTTGCTGAATAGAATTCTTCACTGAGTACTACAATAGGTTACTTACAGTAAAGTTACTGCTTGGGTCAGTGAAGATGGGGTTACTTTACTGTGACTCAACATAAATGTTACAGAGCTGTCTAATGTTAAAAAGTTACAGTTTGGAAGAATGAAAAACATGAACAAGGGAGGAAAAAAGTCCAAAGGAGCATTTACAAACAAGCCAGACTACTTCTGTTTATTCATTACTCCTCCATCATTGCACCTACAAAATGCCTATGAGGAGAAAAATATTCTGGATCCAAACACGCTAATATTCATATAAGGAACCACTGTTCCAAGCACTTAACAGCCATAAATTGAACTGCCTTAGTATATGATCTCTGATTACCTTTTAAACCACAGCCACACTTTCAAAAGTTACACAACAGCTAGCATCTGCTTGTGAACAGTGTTTGCAAGGAGCTCAGCATTTGTGAAGATGCTTACACTAGAGTTACACTGTCCTGAAAAATTCAATAATTAACATGGGTACTTGATGGTGGTTGTGAAAATGCAGCTGGTGCTGCTTCAGAAAGTCTGTGTGTAGTGATGTGACAATAGGTAGCTTTTAAATTCAGAAACAGCTTTCCCAGGCCAAACGTTTTTATGAACACTCCTTTTATCTTGTCAGTGCTTGTTAGCATGCTACACTGTTTATGAAGCACAAGATAACATCAACCCTACAAATATATTTTGTTTGTAGGAGTGGTTTATTTTTCATGAATACATTTGCATATACAACCTGGCTAAAAAAGCAAGCTGTGTACAACTGACTAAACGAAACTGTTAAAGTAGCAGTGTTATTCCATAATGCAGAGAAGGAAACTGCCTCAGTTCTGAGGATCATAAGTTGTTTTTTTTAAATAAGAGATATCCTTAAGTGGGAAAGAATCACCTAGACTTTAAAAATATAGGCCTGACTTTATTAATACATATTGCAGCTGAACAGAAAAAAATATAGAAAATAGAAGTGGTAGAGTTCTTGCCACCTCTGAATAAAAGACGTAGAATTAGGAGCCTACATAAGTTAATTTTAGGGGAAAAAAGATTTTGTTTAAATTTTTGCAGATAAATGTTGATCTCCTTGAAGATGTTGGAAGTCATTAGATGTAACTGTTTAACTCATAAAAATTATTACATGTTTCTTGTTAAAATGTTGATGTTACTGGTAATCTGAAGTTCACATTCATCCATAGAGTCAAATTTGTCCTAGCAAGGAAAAAGAGTTTATCTCTAGGAAATAATGTCAATTTTTACTGTTTTCTTTGTTATGAACTAGCTTAATTGTGCTCCAGAGCATGGGAATCCCAGGGAAATTCCTGATAAATAAATGTTATCTTTGTCTTAAATGCACACCTGACCAGGGCCTCTCTTCCATTTATTTGTCCAACCACCTTTTGAACTTCTGCTAACTTTTAGCATACCATTTTAGCATGCCAAGTGACTTATAGCAGTGAGTCCTCACACAGTATACCTGTGTGCAACCTGGAATGCTGCTTCCAAGCAGCAATTTCATGACCCTTGCTCTCTCATGGTGTTAGGCAATGGACAATCTTTCTCCAAGGCAGCAGACTGAAAAAGTATTGATCACAGACCTGCCAATTCTTGCTCAACAATTCAGCCACCACCACATTTCATAAAAGGAGAAATCCACCAGAACTGATTTGTGACTGTAAAGACATAAACAACACCTGCTAAGTGTTTGAGGTACTGTCCATGAGGAGACGTGTGTGTCCTGTCAGAAGCATCTGGGCAATTGAAATTCTGGGCAATTTTGAGAGCCCTCCTAATACCAGAGTTCTCATAGCCTCCATTCATGCAGGCAGTACTTTGGAACAAGGGACCATGCTCAGAGAAGAACTGCTATTCTTCATCAGTCTGTCAAGCTGAAGCCAAATATGATCTGCACAAGCACATTGTTTCCACACATACTGCTAACTGAGGATTTTTAATACCTAACTTCCTTTGTGGATCTGAACACTAACCTTTTTACACTTTTTATTATTGGGAGTGTACATACTCTGAACAGAAATCTTTGTCATTCTTCTGTGCAGACACAATTTTACTGTGCTGTTGTCTGCTGGAGTACTACAGTATCCAACCTTTCCTAAAAAGGAAATTAAACAACATATCTTTAAATGTTATGTGATCCTGAGAACTACATGCTAAAATTTTATAAGGATAAATTCTGTCTCAAAAGTTGTTGCTTCTCTTTTGCTGTGATTCACCACACAGTTGTCTGAGAACAAGAAAGAGTGTGAGATGAAGTGGGACTCAGCTCAACTCACCACATCACATAAACTGTATCAGTAGTAGGTCTGTGTGTTTGTCCCAGTTTGAATTCCTCTCTTTTAAACAGGGATACATAGAAGAGTGTAAAGTTTTCCAAAAAAAAAGGTTGCCCCTGCCCTATGCAGCAATGGGCAATGGTCACACTTTCCACTTTTTAGTGGAAATATTTATCATGGAATTATAGCAGTCTTTGTCATTGCAGCCACACGCAGTGACTCTCTGTCATATTGTATTGACCAGCATTTTCAAGCATTTTCTCTTGCCTGAGGTATTTCCAAATGGAGGATTCATAGGTTCTTCCAAAACCTGTTATCATTAGTTCATAAGTGCATGACCCGTTACACTTCTTTTATCCTAATAGTTGGTGCAGTTCTTCATGTGTGACAGTTTGATCCTTTGCTGTACTGGCAATGTCCCAAATTCTCATTAAAAAAAAGTTTGATTAATGCATTCCTGTGAATTCCTATTATTGTGCCAAAACTATTCATGAAAATAGTTGAAGAGATCAGTCCAAAAGCTGATCCTTTCATGAGTGCACAAGAATGTTTTTGCTTCCACCTCCGATGTGGCAATCCCCATTGTGTGTTTGTCACAAAGGCGCATCTTTCTCGTGACCTCAGCCCTGACACAACCTTCTTGCATAACTCCTGAGATTGGCTGCAGCTTCCCATAATTGTGAGCCTGGCTGACAAATTCAGCAGTGACTGTCACAGCATATTACTCCCATGGCCCCATCAGACAGAAACCTAAGCAGACACAGGATGGATTATCAGTCAGAATGAGGCTGCAGGTAGGCCAGATAGCAATACATTTTTTCTATACTGGTCATCTGATAAAAAAAAAAGCAGCATCCTCAAGTGAGAAATTTTGCAAAACCTTCATCAGTCAGAGCTGACTGTTCATGGGCCTTGGAAAATCCTGCAGAATAAGTGTTAGCTTTTGTCTCCAGCAAACTCCAGCTTAGCCATCTTCCTCTAAGTGTGTCATTATCCATGGCTTTCTGGCTGTTCTCTCGCTCTCTCTCTCCTTCACCACACTCTACTTAAGCAGCTTGTCTTTCACGTGATTCCTTTTATCCATACTTTGGGGATACACTGCTGAAACTTAATGTCAGTGTTGTCATTATCCCTGCAAAAGTTTTCTATCAGGTAATATGCTATTCCTTTCCGAAGGTTTGTCCCACGCCAAGTAAAAGAAGATTCAAATACCTCCATACTTCCTGTCTCTCAAGGAAGCCCAAGACAAGACCTTAACACATTCCTATACTTAATACATCACGCTGAAAAACAGCAAATGTGCAAATGTGAAAAATATTGCCATGTTCTTTACATTGTCAAAATCTGTTCTCTGTTTCTCCTCCTGCCTTTTGTACTGCAGTCATGGCCTGTACGTCTACTGAAAACTATGGCAAAGTTTTTGCCCTGTTTTATCTTAGACCTACTTAACTTTTAAGCACAGAATGTTTATGCTCATTTTTCTTTTTCTCTTCTTTTAATCATATGGCTAAGGAGCCCTTTGTCATTTGTTTCTATGCAGTTGAATTTTCTGAAAGAATTGATTGCAGACTTCTCACAATAGCCCAACAATACTCCAGGTTTTCTTGGGCAGACCTTTTCCAAAGATGGAACCTTTTCTCAATATTTTTTTAAGATCACTGATTATTTATGATATCTTGTTTTGAGATAGAGTGAACTGTGCAGTCCTTTTCCAAACAGCAGTCTGAGACAGTTCCAAATAAGTTTGTGTGCACTGATTTAAAGATAGTCAAAGCTTCCTCCATGTTCAAATCCTAGAAATTCTCAGGCCAGTTTTTGTCACTAACTGTTTCCTTAAGTCCACTGAAATTTCTCCTTTATTTACAGTATCATTTTGTTTCTTCTTCTGATAATCCTGTGGTGGGTTGAATCATGAGACTTCAAGCTAAGGTTACTTCTCTGAGCTTCTTGTCTGCCATTTCCCCAAGTACTCGCCAAAACAAAATCTCCTTTTGCTGGTTTCTCAGGAGTAGCTATGTAATAAAATAGTCAGGTACCTCAGCTAGAAACTTGTGGTACCTGACACTGGTAGAATTTATTCTCCAACATATTTTTTGAAAGTATTCCAAAGTAGCAGAAAACTCTGAAGTGTTTCTGTCTGTATTACTGTTGCACATATCTTTATTCATACCAAAGTGTGACTTCAGTCTGTAACCCAGATTTTTTCACATTTTCATTTGAAATGATGGTGAACAGATAAATAGTCATAGGGTGTTTTATTGCTGGTGGTGACAGTGGTAGTGGTTGTTTTTCTGTTGTTGCTCTTGTTTTATTTTTATTTTTTTCTGTTTATCTACGTTAGCTGTCTTAATGTTACCCATTACTTCAGTCATTACGTATGTAGTTTTGGAATAGCAAGTATTTCCAGCAGCTGTGTTTTAGTCATAATCCCTAATCCAGCCATTATTGAGAAGTGGGCCCCTGATAACCTATAGAGATTCAACAAGGCCAAGTTCAGGGTGTCACACTTGTGTCAGGGCAATCTAGGAGAAGAACTCATTGAGGGCAGCCCGGCCAAGAAGGACTTTGAGGGTCCTGTTAGATGACAAGCTAAATATGAGCCAGCTCTGTGCACTTGCAGCCCAGAAGACCACCTGTATCGTGAGCTGCAACAAAAGGTGAATGGCCAGCAGGGCAAGGGAGTTGATTGCCCCTCTCCATTTTGCCATCATGAGGCCCCATCCGGACTACTGCATCCAGTTCTGGGACCCCCAGTGCAAGTAAAATGTGGAGCTTTGAAGGAGGGCCACAAGGATCAGAAGGCTCGAGTACGTCTGCAACAAAGAAAGACTGAGGGAGCTGGGCTAGTTTAGACTGGAGAAGAGAAGGCTCCAGGGAGACCTCAGTGTGACCTTCAAGTAATTAAAGGGATCTTCTAAAACAGGAGGAAAATTGACTTTTTACACAAGCAATTAGTGATAGGACATGGAGGAATGGTTTAAACCATGGGTGTCCAACCTTTTGGCTTGCCTGGACCACACTGAGTGAAGAGGAATTGTCTTGAGCTGCATATAAAATACATAATATACTTAACATATATTAATAAGAGAACTTCTTTTATATATTTTTTTTTTCAAAAAAACATTAAAAAAATAAAAAAAGGGGGGGGGGGGGAACAGAAACATAAAGCTATTGGAATATTTGACCTTGTTATTGTGGAACCAGTGCATCAATGTCTGGGTCAATGGAAGTGGTTGCTATTCTTAGTGAGTTCTCAAGAGATAATTGTTGTCAGAGAAAATTGATCTAATTCTGCTATATTTTGGTTATAGGAGAAGAACAATGTTGATAATACATTGATATTTATTGTTGCTGCTAAGTGGTGTTGTATGAAGCCAAGGCCATTCTCAATGAAGGGCCCAAGGAGCTGGAACAGAATGGAATTAGGATTGCTGACTTCAGCTGACCAAAGAGATATTCCATAACATATGACATCATGCAGAAGGAGTTTTGAAGGGGGTGAGAGTTTATCTTGCTCTCTTCCACTGCTTGGGGGATGAGCTGGGCATCAGTCAGGGGATGTTGAGCAACTGCTTGGGAATCACTTGCTATATACATTTATATATATATGTCATTATATATATATGTCATTATATATGTGTGTTATAATTATTATCCATTTCCTTTTCTTTACCTTAGTAAATAATTTTCTCAACCCATGAATTCTACTTTGTGGGGTTTTTTTCAATTCTCTCCCTCATCCCACTGGGAAGGAGGGAGTGAGAAAACAAGTGTGGGGCTGAACCATCTTCCAGGTTAAACCACAATACCTAAATAGTATGCACTCAAGCTATGTGCAATTGATGTATGAGAAAATATAGCTAAAAATCATATAGTAATGAGTTAAGTTACAATCTTCTGATGCCATGTTACTAGATGTTCAGGGCCACATGTGGCCCATGGGCCATGGATAGGACACACCTGGTTTAAACTAAAACAGCAGAGATTTATACTAGATACTAGAAGGAAATTTTTTACCAAGAGGATGGTTTGTTACTGGAACAAGTTGTCCAGGGAAGCTCTGGATACCTCATCCCTGCAAGTGTTCCTGGCCAGACTCGGCAGCCCGATCTAGTGGGTAGCAACACTGTCCATGCCAGGAGGGATGGAGCTAGATGGTCTTTAAGGTTCCTCCCTACCAAAGCCATCCTATGACTCTATGATGTTGTCTTGAAACAGATTTCTTCATTTCAATATATGACCTTTCTGTACAAAACTAGTTTCTGCTTCCAGTTGGCCACATCTACCACTAACAATCATCTGCCCAGATGCTCTTCTCATCATTACAAACTTTCCACCAATTTTCTCTTGTTCTTTCAGGTACAGTAATGCCATTCTTTATCAAGTGTGCTCCGTGAACTAGAACCAGGCATAAAGATCACACGTATCTACTCCAACTCTTTCTATCTGATGTATAATGACAAAGTTTTTCTCTTTCATTGTCACAGATCATCAATGCCCCTCTCCTGTCCTACTTTCCTGTAGTTTCTTAAGAAAAGCATTTTTGAAAAGGGATTTTATTCCTCATATAGCCCCAAGAGTAGACCATTCAGACATGTGTTTGTCTTTGCTGAGGTCAAATAGGGAGGTAGGCAGCAATGTACTTGAACAAGCATGATTTATTATTTAAAACAAACTACTCTGAAAGGAGTTATACTGATTTAAGATATAATCCTTTCATTTGTTTGTAAACAAGCTATTTAGATTATCTTACAAATCCCACAGTGGCTGCTGATTCTGTAAAAAGGATTATACAGTTTGCTTTTAGAAAAGTCCATTGCTTAAGTGGACTGATCTTCATTAATCAGAGGTATGGACAGTAGAACAAGCTGCCACATGTGCACAACAGTTACTTTACTGTTACAAGTTTGCACCTGAATTTAGTTTATAGGAACAGGCTTATCCAGCTTAACTCTTAGTGTAACGTTGGACACATTTCAACGCTTATCCCGGGAGAATATCAAATAATCTTGGAAGCTATAGGAATGGAGCTAGATAAATATTTATAATAATTTTAAACGAAATTATGCCACAAGTTGGTTAACTTCTTTTAATGTCTCTTTATTGTGTGCCGTTAGTACTTTAATAAAGGATTTTAATAGATTATATCACTGGTAAAATGGTAACAAGCTCAAATAGAGACCCCAGTAAGTCTTAGTGTCATATCTCTTTGTCCTATCCTTCCCTGGAGACTTAAGATTTATGTTTCTTACTTCAATTTTTAGGTCTTCTGGCAACAACTGTTGATGAAAGTTATACCAAACATAATAATTTGTTAAACAAACAAAAAAACACACACAAATAAGCAAATAAAAAGAAACAACAACAACAACAACAACTTAGCAGCAGTGTTGTTAAAAAAAAATAAATGCTTGGGCTTTTTTTTTGTTCTGTTAAACAGAAATCTGTATTTCCGTAACGGCCAGACTGTAAAGTGTTTCAGTAACACACTTCAGTTGTGGCTACAGAGATTTATGGGGAAATCTTGGATTATAATAGCAAAGTACATTACAGGCTGCTGCCTTTCAGCCCTAGCACCTACCAGCAGGGGAGAAACATGGCCACACAGGCCCAAAGTGAGGTGGTAGCTGACGATACAGAGTAACAAGCTGAGCAGCCAGACAGCCATGCAAATGCAGGGCTACAGCTGCAGGAGCTGAAACTGTTGAATACCTAAGGGATAAGCAGTCACAAGTCTTGCTCTGTGTGACCAACTAATTTCTCTTGTTGCTTCTGACCCACAACTTACAAAACCACATTTTTATTTACTGCATGGAGGCCAAAGAGACTCACATATCTGTAGAAGAGCTTTCCTAAAACGAAGTATAACAGAGCAGAGATCAGAAGAGAAATCAGTCCATCTACTATCAGGTACCTGCTCCTACTGTGTTCAGTTAGCCAAGTAATGAATTAAAAAAAAAATAAACAAAACAAAACCCTCTTACATAGTTCAGATTGTGTTGTATTATTTTTTCACTTTGTGCTTATAATGCCAAGAAAGCCTCAAAGGAAAAGTAAGAAGTATTTCTACAGCATGTGTATATATTCTAAATAAAGAGCTGATTTGGAGATTATAAGTCTTTTCCTCAAAGTGGGAGTCTGTCTAAAAATATCAGAACAAGGAGGCACCTTGCAGGGAAAATTGAATTGTACACTCTGTGCAGGCTTAGAAGAAGGAGGGATCAAGGCTGGCTGAGTTTGTGATTAGGGAAGTACAGTTAGGAAAGAAGTAGCATCTTCGCTAAATTCTAAGTTTGATCTAGAAATTCTTTTTTGAATCAACACCCAAAAGTGACAAAAGGGATTTGTTTAGAGGCAAAAGCACAGAGCAGAGACAGGAATTGTCTCCCTAAGCCATGAGACACAACAGCAGCAAGGAAGGATGGACAGAGGTGTGCAAGCAGTCACCTACTCAGCTGCTAGGTGCTTCATTGATCAGGATGCAGATTTAGAGTTCATCTGCTTTTTCTTCCTATTCTTCTATCTTCCCTGCTCCCAGCCCTCACATGCAGTTTAATTACTTTCTTGGGCTTGATCTTGCAAATTTTGCTACTACGTGTAGCGTTCTCCTGAGTTTAATGGTTCAGTTTAATGGGCTGCAGAGCTGGAGGTGGGATCTGGGGCTTGGCTGCTTGGCTGACGCCACAGAGCTCTCCAGTAGTGTCTGCACACTGCTAATTGAGGCCCAAGAGCTATGTGGAGGGGGCTGCAGGGTCTTTGTTATTCCTTCTCCACACTTCGTTTCTCCATCCTGTTCCCCAAGTGCCAATGCTTCTTATTCCACCTCCCTCCCAACACTGGAGAAAATTATGTTTTCTCTAATGCCTCAATCCTACAACCCAGCCCAGGCCACTCCATTGCTCTCTCCTCACTTACCTGTTGCTCAGAGCAATATTGTCAACCTGTCTCCATTTCTCCAAAAAAAGACCCCAGAAGAGTCTGCTGGCCATTCTACAGATAGGAATCACTGGGAGCTTTCTTGTTGGTATGAGTGAACATTATCTGCCCCTGCACTACTTCTTGTGGGAGAGAGTAAGAAGAGTAAGCTGTACAGTGTTGGAAGCCACTTGACATGAACTGGGATTTAGATGTACTGCTCTGAAGTCAAGAGGGTAGCTTAAATGGAAAAAAAAAATACAACAGAAGAGCTCAGGAACAGAACATGAGGGTTTTTTTTATTTTATATGCCTAAGTTACTCCGTGTCACAGCTACAGGACTTATAGAAAACCACAACTTTTTCTTTCTTTCTTTTTATTTTATTTTAGTTTAGTTTAGTTTAGTTTTTTAATCTTGCTTGAGTACTGCAGCCAATAGCTGCCAATTAACTTCTTTTACTGCTCCCATCATTTGCTGGCACTTAAACAGAAGGATATTTAATTTTGCTGAAATGTGAATGGCAATTTAGTAGGAACAAAAAGTCCAAGTGAAGCAGAGGCTTTTCAGCATCTGGCACATCAGAAATCCTTAATTTATTGAGTGAAGGGGTCTCGGTATTCAACTGTCAAACTGGTACAATGACTATTCTGTTTTTTCTTAAACAAACAAACACTAAGGGCAATTTGCAGGACTGTAGAACATGCAGGTAGGTTGACATGCTTGCTGCATATATGCAGCTTTCTTAATGCTGTGTTGTGCATCAGAGAGTTTCCAAGTTTTTTATGTGAAAGGAGTGCCTTGAAATTGTCTTCTACCAGTAGCCGTTAAGGACGTGATCTTTAGTCCACTGAAGTCAGTAGAGAGGCTCCCGATTTCAGCCTCCTCTGAACCAGTTCTACCTCCAGTATCAAAAGTACATTCTAAATGATGTCATCCCTTGCAATGAAAATATCGAAGCATTATATGGGGTGAGCTCAATTCAGCCTATGACTAACTTCAGATATTAGGCATCTTAAAACAAAAATATCTGCATGTACAGTCATGCTTCTTGGACTTGATGTATCCTATGAAAATAATAGTTTTAAAAAATCTTCATGAGCATTCATTAAGAAAGATTCTCATGTTAAGGCAAGGTACACTTGCCACAGCCAAGAAAAGGGGAGGAGGGAGACAAAAAAAGTGAGTAGAAGATACAGAAATAGGAGAATTATGAAAATTAATCAGAAAAGAAGTATTTTTCAGTTCCAAATGTAGCCTTCTATAAATCTGTAGTAAAATTTTAAAATACTAGTGTAGTGTTCAAGTAGAAAAAAATACCTTAAATGGCATGAAATTAATGGAATCATAGAATCACCAACGTTGGAAAAGACCTCCAGGATCCTCTAGTCTGGCCACCCTGCTACCAATAATATTTCCCCAGTAAATCATGTCCCTTAGTACAACATCTAAACATTTCTTGAACACCTTCAGGGACAGTGACTCAATGACCTCTGTGGGCGGCCCGTTCCAGTGCCTGACCACTCTCTCAGAAAATAATTTTTCCTAATAACCAACCTGAGCGTCCCCTGGAATGACTTGGGGCTATTCCCTCTAGTCCTGCAGGAGAAGAGGCTGACCCCCATCTCTCTATAACCTCCTTTCAGGTAGCTGTAGAAAGCAATAAAGTCTCCCCTGAGGCACCTTTTCTCTGGATCAAACAATCCCAGTTTCCTCAGCCACTCCTTGTAAGACCCCTGGCCTGCTTTGTTGCCCTTCTATGGACATGCCCCAGAGCCTCTATGTCTTTCTTGCAGCGAGGGGCCCAAAACTGAACACAGGACTTGAGGTGCAGCCTCACCAGAGCTGAGTACAGAGATCACCTCCTTGCTCCTGTTGGCAACACTATTTCTGATACAAGCCAGGATGACAGTGGCCTACCTGGGTGCACTGCTGTCTCATGTTTAACCAAGCACTGACCAACACCCCCAGGGCTATTTCTTCCACACAGTCTTGCAGCCACTTTGCCCCAAGCTTGTCGTGTTGCCTGGGGTTGTGGTCAAAGTTTAGGACCCAGAACTTGGTTGATGTTGAACTTCATCCCATTGTCCTCAGCCCAGTGATTTAGCCTGTCCAGATCCCTCTGAAGGGCCTTCCTCCCCCCAGGCAGTTCAACACTTCCTCCCAACTTGGTGTCATCTGCAAACTTACTAAGGGTGCACTTGATCCCCTCATCCAGGTCATCAGTAAAAATATTAAATGGGACAAACCCCAGTACCTACCCCTGGAGAACATCAGTCATATCTGGTCATCACTCTCTGGGCCTGGCCCTCCATCCGGTTCTTTATGCAGAAAAGAGCGTATCTGTGCAAGCCATGTGTTGCCATGTTCTACAGGAGAATACTGGGAGAGACAGTGTAAAAGGCTTTGCAGAAGAATAAGCAGACTACATCAACAGCCTTTCCCTCATCCACCAGGCAGGTCACTCAATCATAGAAGGAGATCAGATTGGTTAAGCAGGACTTGCCTTTCATGAGCCCATGCTGGCTGGGCCTGATCCCCCAGTTGTCCTGCACGTGCTGTGTGATCTCACTTGGTCTATTCCATAACCTTCTTTGGCACCAAGGTCATGCTGATGGGCCTGTAGTTCCCTGGATCCTCCTTATGACCCTTCTTGTATATGGAAGTCACAGGGGCAAACCTTCAATCCTCTGGGACCTCTTTGGTTGACCAGAAACATTGTTAGATGGTGGAAAGCAGTTTGGCAGTCACCTCTGCTAGCTCCTGCTCAGTGGGTGGGTCCCATCCGATCCCATGGACTTGTGGCAGTCCAGGTGGAGTAGCAGATCTCTGTTTCCACCTGAACTGTGGGGGAGGTTATTCTTCTCCCCATCCCATACTTCCAGGTGGGGGGTAGAGTACTCCGAGGAAAATTGGTCTTTCAAAGACAGACAAAGAAGGCTCTGAAGCCTCAGCCTTTTCCATATCCTCAGTGGTCATACTCTCTGGTGCATTTAGTAACGGATGGAGATTCTCCTTAGCCCTCCTCCCACTGTTAATTTATTTGTAAACAAGAGTTTTGTTCTCTTTTACTCCAGTGGCCAGGTTGAACTCAAGCTTTTGCCTTTCTAATTTTCTCCCTGTATATCCTAACAGTTTCTCTGTACTCTCCCTGTGTTACCTGTCCCTTCTTCCACAGGTGGTAGACTCTTTTTCCCTGGAGCCTCAGAAAAAGACCCCTTTTCATCCACACCAGTTTTCATTCCCGCTGGCTCATCATATGGCATGGGGAGACAGCCTGCTCCTGCTCCTCTAAGACTTTCTTCTTGAGGAACTTCCAGCCTTCCTGGATCCCTTTACCCTTCAGGACCAACTCCCATGGGGTTCTCCCTGTGAGCATCCTGAATAGTTCAAAGTCCACCCTCTAGAAGTCCAAGGTAGCAGTCTTGCTGACCTCCCTCCTGACTTCACCAAGAATCGAGAACTCTACCATTTCGTTCTCACTCTGCCGAAGACAGTTCTCGATCTCCACATCTCCCACCAGTCCTTCTCTGTTGGTGAAGAGCAGATCTAGTGAGACCTGGTAGGGTCTCTTACCAGCTGCGTCAGGAAGTTGTCTTCCATACACTTTAGAAAACTCCTAGACTGCTTCTTCTGCACTGTATTATATTTCCAGTATATTTTGGGGAATTTGAGGTCTCTCATGAGAATGAAGGCTGGTGATCACATAACTTCTGCCAGGTACTTGTAGAATGCCTCATCAGCCTCTTCATCCTGGTTAGGCAGTCTATAACAGAACCCCACCAGGATGTCAGTCTTGTTGGCCCTCCCCCTGATCCTTACCCATAGAGACTCAACCTTATCATTCCAAGCCCCAAGCTCAACAACATCAAAACACTCTCTATCATAGAGAGCCGCACCACTGCCCCTCCTTCCTTGCCTATCCCTTCTGGAGAGCTTATAGCCATCCACTGCAGCACTCAGATACTTTAGTTAGAAGAATATCTATATGATTACACATAAACATTATTTTTCTGTTTTTTCCAATTGTTACTAAACAAAACAGAATAACTCTGCTATTTTGGCCAAATGAAGCCAAGTCTGGGAGGGTTGTGGGTAACAGGAAGATGTTTCAATTAACATTGCAGCTACAATACTGACTAAAAAACTCTACTTAGAAAACTAGAGTTTCTGAAGGAAAACTATTTTGTCTTCCTGATGAAAATTCTTTGAATAACCTTATCTTTAAAAGAGAGAAATATGGTTAAATAGTCAATTATAAAGTGAATGCCGTGTTGAGAATTGTTTTTTGTTGTTGTTGTTGTTTTGTTTTGTTTTGTTTTGTTTTGCTAGGTTGCAAAAATCAGTAGCATTTTTGCATACACACTTCGGAAGGAACCTGTTGTACATAATTTCATTTGCACTGCATCACTCACCAGTATTTTTTTTCATATAGTACAGAGATTATTAGAAAATAATCAACACAAGTAGCCAAAACCATCATTTTTTATATCCCCTCTATTTCTGTAGAATTGTACTGATAACTGAGTTCTTAATGGAGAACCCTAAAACTTTTATAGGAGTGACTATAATTAAATTAGTAATAACAGCATAATAATATATATAGAAAACTTCTGATATTGCTAAAAAAACAAGTTCCCTCATACATTTTCCTGTTGTAAAGAGACTTTAAATCAAGTGTAAATGAAACTATAGTGTGAGAATCAAAATCAAATTTTATAATAACTCATGTACTACTTGAGCTTTCCAAGTAACTGTGTGAATTGGGTAGAAACATTTGCTCAGCTATGCAAATAACAGGAGGAATAATCAGAATAATAAGAAAAACAGAGGGAATATTAACTCAGAAACTTGAGAAGAACTGAGTTTTATTTTTAGCTTTTTAGCTGTAAAGTTTTATTTCATGAGCCACTTTATTTGAATGGTCTTTGCATGCCTTTTGCAAGCAATGGCTGCATACACATACCCCCCAGTCTACGGGAAAGCAATGAATAAGGTTAGTCGTCAGAATGTGACAGTTTTAAAATGTCTTCTTTAATCCTAAAACATGAAAAGTCAGATTAAATTTGCCAAATTTATTGTGCCATACTTTATTGCCAAACGTTGTGTCTTATCCAAGCTAATAGAGGATCTAAGTAAAAATGTGAAATAAAGCTTTTGAAAACTCTGCAGAAATATTTACTGGGAACAGGATAAATAGACCTGTGACCTTTGTTGCACCTTTCTAAAATGTTAAGGCTTTTTGAAACAGTTATTTTCCTTGAGGAATCTATTAACATCTTCCCCTGCCTGTTGATCACAATGCTGCACATCACCGTAACTGCAGTCTCAGTGTCAGGGCTTGGTGTTACCATGCTGCATGGTGCCCCTCATTTACAACTGCTATAGACTTTTGCCCAAGTGCAGCAGTTTGGCAATACTGCTGTCTAAGTGTACTGATGTGGAATTGTCATCTAGGCACTGAAATGTGGATGTGGTATATGGTGGTACCAGGCACTCTTGTTTGCCTGGGAGAAATGATGGCTGTTCTCCAGGAGACAGGGAATTGTACTTAGTCTCCAGGAAGAGACCTGCTAGTAGTCTTTGTGTTTAATACAGGGGAATGTTTTCAAACATTACAGTTGTATGTAGGATAATACAGCTCCTAGCATCTCAGTGTTTTCTTCTTTAAACACCCATCACTTGGATCAATAAGGAAACCTCACTTTGCCTATGTCATGGTGAAAAGCTTCACCATGCACTCAGCTCTCAGTTATTTCCCACAGTGACAGCTTTAGGTGTAATCTGCAGATTGTTTGGGGCTACCTGTGTACATGGCCATAAAGTTTTGCTGTTGTTTGCAACAAGTGGAAATTTAAACTGATGCAGCAGCGCTACCAGTCCTTCAGCCAAGCTTCCAGAGACATCAGTACTTGCTGGAATTTGGCCCTTCCTCTGCAATTCTCCCTTTTTTTTTTTTTTCTCTCCAAACAAGTAGCCAAGCAAGACATTGCTCAGGTCTTGAACTGGGTCCCTGGCACAGCTCCCTAAGCAGTGTGAAGGAGAGCTGCACACAGCTCCTCTCAGGGCCCTACAAGCATTTCCAGATGGATGGAGGGCTGACACAGAGCAGCAAGAGAGAGATTGCATCCAAGAGGGATTTCCCTGCTGCCTTAAAAGACGTGGCTTTTACTCAATTACTTAAAGAACGGCAAATTTCCATGAGGCTTAACTGTGAGGGATTATATGGTTTGGTTTGGGATTTAATCTGTGTCAAAACAAATAGACCTGTCCTCCAAATCTGGACTAGGAGCACTCCAAAACTTCCTAATGGTCTGGCAAGGTGTTTGTTAACAGGAGGCTGAGATTTATAGAATGCATTCCTGTCTCCTCTGTATGCTGTGATGAACTCAAGTACTCAAATGTGGAAGCTTAGAGGAAGCTGTGTTACCCATGCTGAATGTGTAGCTACAACAAGCAAAACCCAGTCTGCCTTCAAACATCCCTTGTTGTACTTGGAAGCATCCAGAAGCCCGTGCTTCACATTCAGATCCTCTTGGGCACCTTTAGGATCCATCCAGAGTGTATGAACATTGAGATTTGTAAAAGTCTTATTGGATAGCATTTAGAGAATAGTGGCCTTAGCAGCATTCTTACTGAGTTTTCCTGAGGACTAGATAATTCACATTGAATTCAGAAGTTTCAGCTTCTATATAAAGCACACTTTCTCTTCTTGATTTCTTTATTTAATTAGAAATCATTTCAGCTCCACTCACTTTAGTGGAGCTTCACTGGCTTACCCCAGCTGAAAACTTGGCTTGCTGGTCTCTGACTTGTACATATTATGCTGAATTTCCTCTTTCCTTTCCACTTCTACACTTTTTCCCTCTAGACAATTTTTCCAGCAGTTTGTTTCCTTCTCTATTTTTTGTTGGTGGTGGTTTTTTTTTTAATGTTCAACATTTTCTTGTTCTCCCTTCCAATCTCTCCCCCAGTTCACTTAATATTTTCCTCTCTCCATTCCTTTTGGAGGGACACCAAAGACTGGTGCATAGAGGAATATCAAGAGACAGAGGTGCAGAAGGGGCTGTGTGAATTACACAGTATGTGCATGTGACACCATAACACAAAAAAATTTGTGTTCACAGTTATATCCAGAATCCTGTAAATTCTTCAGTTTATGCCAACATTTTCTCATGTTTTTTTTTTTTCTGTTTTTCTTTTTCTTTTTTTTAAATAAGAGCTTTTTTTCCCCTTGTATGGTGGTATTTACAAGAGCGTATTCTTCTTGAATTTAGTGCAGCAAAACAGAAATATGGTAGGTGGACAAATACACTCACTTTCTGCAAAAGCAAAGCCACAATCTGAATCTGCACATACATAAGCATGTGTGTGATTTTACTTGCTTGAAAAATACCTATAAAGTTAGTTAGATTAGCTGTACAAATGAAGTCACACCATGCCTTTTGAAGCACTTGGCCTTTTCCCGTGGAAATGAAAGAATACAATTGGAAGGAAAATGATAGTAGAAAGTTTTGACCTGTTAAAAAAAAATAATTTTTCACCTAGTAATTCCAGGGAAGACATTGTTTGTGTGTTTTCTCTCTAAAATTTTTACAAGTGCTGAAGAAACAGGATTCTTAAGACCACTTTAATCTTTTTACATCCTTGCACTGCTTGTTTCTTGTCCTATTCCTGGTTCTGTAAAAACTATGCAGCTTGGACTGATTTTTCACTTTGTGTATATACTTGTATCTGTCACAGTCCTTTTCTCTGCTTAGACACGATGCAAATGAACTTGAAGGCTGTAATGGCAATATTAAAAACACTCTAGCAAGAAATGATATTGTACTTATTTGTAGTGATGCATTGTAAAGAAGGCATATCAAGGTTTCAAACCCTAAAGATCTTTGAAGGACTTCTGAGACAATGCTGTGTTCTTGGCAGTGGCATTATTCAGGGGCAACAAGTGATGCTTTTGCTCCAGTGGAATAAAACTAACAAAACAAAACTATTATCTTTCCCTCCTCTGATAGTAAATTGATTCCATACATGATCCTTGTTAGCTGCTTCCTACTCAGAAAAGTCAGGGCTCAAGATAGCCTTAGCACCATGGGCTGCTTGTTCCAAGGGTTTGGCTTATTGTCTTGAGATGACATTGCACAGAAAAGAGAACAGTGATTTTGAGATGACATAGGGAGCCATATTTCCTGTATTCCTGCTGCTATTTCTTCTTGTCATATCTAGATCTTAAGATATAGTTTTCTCCAGATTAGGTTGCAGATGTTTCGACTGCCTTTTTGCTGCCAGTCTTGATTTTCTTACTTTGTTGGCTTTGTTCTGGGGACTCTTCTCTCCTTCTACACAACAGGCTTGGGTATGCATCAGGCTTGGCTGCCAGTATCAGTTGGATTTCTCTCAACTCATTTTCTCTGAGACTGCAGATATCTTTTCATCTCTTATTTTTTATGCCCATGGCAGGTACTTTAATCCCGCAAGTAGTTAAAGAGCTGTAGCCTTACTTTTGTCTTTGAGCTTAATATACTAGCATCTGGGTGAAACTTAATGAACTACACAAGAGGTAGATGATCTAGTTATCTCTCCTGGCCTCCAACTTTATGAAACTTGCCTAGCTGATATTCTGTAATAAATCGGGAGAAAGAAATGAAAGACCATAGTGTCTCCTGTACACACACCTGTTGATCATAAAAAATGGATAAAGAGAGGCTGAGTGATGAAGGGATACTGCAGCTTTTACATATGAGTTACAAGTTCAAATCCACCCTTGAATGACCAGAAGTTTTTGCTGATTGGAGCCCTTGTGAAATGTGTTTAGTGGCCTCTGCCAGTTTCTCAGTAAGCATAAAAAAGTCCTCAGTACTCTAATAGCTCGCATGAACTGGCATGGGTTCTCAGTTTTAGAAGTTTTATTCATATCAATGAAGGAGTACATTGGCGGAATTGTAATTTTTCATTTTGTCATTGGCTGGTTGGGGAAATAACAACAGCATTTGCCTTCCATAAATGCCAGCTTCCCAGAAGCCAGAAATTCTTAGTAAAGCAGGCTGGGACACATTGCCACACAGAGAACATAATAAACAGAAAATCCAAAGCAAGGGATACACTACAGCACCTTGTCATGTTAAATTCAACTTCATAATTTGTTCTGTTCTGCATACATTAAATTTTCACCATGCAAAATAATTTCATGGACATTCTTTGTGGGGAAAGGGAGGAGAGGGAAAAGGAGGGGAGGGGAGAGGTACGTGTATGGTACAATAGATAGTTTCGCCCTGGCACACCACTGTTGTGCATATTTGGTCCACAGGTGCTCAGTTTTTCATTGGCTCACCAGCTGGCTGCAGCCAAATCTGCCTATTGTCCTTGAACGGGGCTGGTGGGGGGCAAGGAGCATGAGCATGCTGCATGAGTGTGCCACCAGCAGTTATTGCCCCAGGGAGGGTAATTCTGCCATTAATCCTTCCCAACAGACCTGTGCCAAATCTCCTGACCCTGCAGCAGCACTGGGCAAGAGACACTTCTGCAGGGACTATAACCAGCTCAGTTGAAAAGTGAACACCTTGCATATGCTAAGCACTCACTGCATAGCACCTGCTACAAGGCCCTCACTGCCCCACTGATTTATATGCAAACACGAATCTCATTGACCAGGAGCTGAACTCCAGTAAAATCACTTTAAAGCCTTCTTTGTGACTATTGCAGTGAATTCAATTTTCTTTTTTTTTTTTTCCTTGCTTAGGCAAATAGGTCCAAAACAGCAAAACAAACTCTTTCCTCTCTTCCTTATCCCGTGTAAAAACACACAAAAGAAAGCACTGAAATGGATGACTGCCTTCTGTGTCAGTTTAATGGGCTTGTACTTGAGAAGAGCATGCTGTGGTGATGGGCACTGAGCATATACATTGGAAAGGCTCCTAAAGTCTGGACATAAACTTGAGACTTGCAGAAACAATTTAAAAATTATCAGTATTTCTAGTGCACAGAAGTTCTATAATCATCCCTAATACTTTTAGGTGGAAGACTCGTGCCAGTTTTTTTCTTTAAGAAAGCTGTGATTTCATATACAAAGATGGGAACTGTCAGTTTCCTGGACAACAACATCAGCAAATTATTAAGAGGTCTTAACAATGAATAATTCATAAATGATCATAATTGATTCAGTAAGGGACTTTTGCGTGAAGACAGTATGTATTTTGTCAGCTCTGAAAAGTCCATCTCTTCAGAGCTCAGCCATATTAATTTCTTCACATCCTTTGATTTGTAGTTTCCAGGATCTGCAAAGGAGGCTGAATATTAATGCAAAATTTAGTCTATCAGTCTATCACTTTGAAGAATTTGTCATTTACATACAGTGTAATATGTACATATATGAACATGCATAATACTTTTATTAGTACAGGGAGTCACTAAGGTGCATGTCTCAAGTGTAAACTAGAGATGTGATTGCAGCATCTGAGCTAACTTTAAGCTAAGTTTGTGCATTTGTCAAAGAGCGAGTGCCTCCTAGGTTCTCATTTAGTCTCCCTGAACCCTGAGCTGCTGCTGCGCTATTTGCAGCAGTGACTGGAACAGCCTTGGGATAGTACAGTATCTCAGGGACAGTGTGGAAGGCTTGGTGAGAACCAAGATTGCCCATCTTCTCCTAAGCAGATTCAAATTCAGAGAAGCTTACAGAAATCTAGATCTGGTGTTTTGGCTTTTCCTCGGCTTTTTTGGGGATTTGTTTCCCAAGTTTGCCATGTAGCAAGTAATTGTAATGAGCTAATCAGACTCTGGACAGAATTGCCTCACTCATCTGGGTGCCAGATCCAGGTCCAATAGCTTGTCTGGGTGATCGGTTTGTGCAGCTTTGAGCACTGAATATAGCATAACAACAGAGCAAAGAAGTGCAAAGGAAACTGCACCATCTTATATCATCCCAAAGCTTTCATTAGCCATACTATCAGGATATTACGTCAGTGTACATATTAGATGCTTGGCTTACTTTGGCACTTTCAAAGAGAAAAACTGCCAAAACACTTTCAAGAATTTGGCCTTGAGAAAAGGCCAACATGAAGTCAGTTGGCAGAGTCAGATGTACCCATGCCTCCCGAGTCTCAGGGTGAAGGCTTAACTATGAAGCTGCTCTTCTGCATAAGGTCTGGTGGCAGTACATAGCTTTTGTTTTCGACAGGTGGTAAATGCACTCAGAAATAGAGTTTTGGAGAAATTAAAGCAGTTAATGAACTCAGTTAAATTCAGGAATCTATTACAGCAAATATAGTGAGGGAGAGTATTGAAAATATTTAAAAAAACAAAATTGCACTTTTAAAGATGGAAAATTGTTGGTTATACAAAGTTTAAATGTTTTGTATCATCAACCCTAAAATAAAATTTTCTTTTACTCCAAGATGGCCTTTAAACAATTCAAGCCACATTTTGTTAAAAATAAAGGGAAAAAAAACTTTAGGGCATCTCCAAAGTAAGATGACACCATTTCAATTAATCCATAAGAGCATTTTAAAGCTTACCCATTTCATTATAAAATGCAGAAAAATTAAATACCTTACCGATTGTGCTCTGCTCAGGTCAATTCCTGTGATATATGTGTAGATTTTGCTGGGATTTTTTCAAGACCCCTATCCCCTCTCTGGCACCACTTCCCACGTAAATCTAGACTTCACTCATCACCCTGTTAGCTGAAGCACCCTATCAGCTCTCCAGTGCTGACATTCAGTTTATTCAGCAATGTATTTAAAGCAGAGCAAGCTGCCAGTTTACTGCCATTCCAAGCTGGAGTTCTGTGAAGACATCTACATGCAGAGACTGACTCAATCAACTCCTGAGGGATGCTGCAAGGCAGCAGGCTTAGCATATGAGCTTCTGGGAGTTTCAGGTGAGGCTGCCGGTGGAAAAGAAATAAAAGAGAAGGAAAGAGAGAAGGATTGGGAGAGAGAGAGAGAGAGAGAAGGGGGATGAAAGAAAGAATGAAGGCAAAACAAAGCAAGAAAACAAGCAAGCGAGAGAGAAATTTGGATCATAACAGAGTAAACTCAAACAGGAAACACTGCAGAAAATTAATTCCTGGAAATTAAAGAAAGAAAAAAAGAGAAAAAAGATGTAGAGAGAGGTTCATTGTTGGAAGCTGTATACAAGACAGTCAGCCATGGTCATGATGGTCATGCACACATTATACTGCAGGCTGATTACTAGACATAAAAGGTGTATCCCACTGACAGACACTGGGCCCAGCAGTGCTCAGCTGAAGGACAAAGTCCATGCTTCAGAGGGCAGGGAGGTTTTGAGAGGCAAAGCTGCTGCAAAGCTTACCCATAACAGGAAGATTTGAGAGGAGTCCTCTTCAACAGAGATGGAAAATGACGGTTTTTGGTCAGTGAGGGCATGAGACAGCAGAGGAGCAGCCCATGGTCTCCCCACACAGCTTTGCAGTAAAATTTTGTGTAGAGCCTTCACACATGAGTGAATGGAAGAGCTGTCACTGAAAAACCATCTGCTATTGACTCTTAAGAGTTGTTGGACCAGGCTATTGTATGTAAAGCTGCTGTTATAATTTTAAACATCACCTGATATTGGTTTGAAAATAAAAGGCATCCCTTAAGAAATATTCATAAAAATCCATGTGTATGGATTGTGCAAGTAATGTTTCAGCTGCAAGCTGAAATTTCCCAAATAAACTAGGTCTCTAAAAATTACACTACTTTCTACCATGTCCCACTCTAAAAATTAAGACCAGCTCTGTAGGAACTACTCATTAGCATTTTCTCTGCCTTGCTGCCTCCAATAGAGTAGGAACTTAGGTGTAAAAATAGCAATAGCAACAGTAGCAATCATATTCTTTCTGGGTCATTGCTTGTCTATGCAAGTTTACCTATTTCAAGAGAAAAAAAAAACCCTTTAAACACACTTTTTTTTTTTTTTCCCTGTTTGTTCGGAAATTTCTCTGTGGCAGGAGTGCATTCAGTCTTAGCTCCTGCAGCTGGCATTTGCAGATCTGCCCTTGTTGGCAGGCTGTGTTCAGAAAGAAAGGTAGACTACATGTAGGAAAGTCAGTTCCCTGTGGCTGTTGCAGGGAAAGGGCTCCAAAGGTCCCAGTGAGGAATGCTGGTGACAAGATGGAGGCTCTGGGGAAGCAGTGCAAGGAATGAAACATCAGGACTGTGTGTATCCTGGTGCCCCCTGTTACAAAGCCAATAAACAGCTGTCTTGTGTCACAAATGGATCTTTCAAGCTGTTTGGCTTCCTTCCCAGATAATGTGAAGAGTTTCAGGAAAAAGCAGAGCCAGCTCTCACACAAACAGCAAGGCACAAAACCTTTTGTTTAGCTACTACTGAACCTAGTTGAGTTACAGTTTTTACCGAAGTTTGATCATGAATTTGGTTATCTGCAGTGGAGAAAATAGTAAGTCCATCATAGATTTGCTTCCCTTGTCTATAGAAAGACAAGAAAGTAGCTATCACCTGTCATTCAGACCCAGCCTACAGTGTTTCTACATGTTGTAAGCTTGAGAGTTGCACTGAAGAGCATTTTTCATGACATTTAATTCCGCTGTGGCATATCTGGAGCATGCTGAGTTGCAAGTGCCAAGGCTTCAAGAATGCCTAGAATGTAGTTTGCAAAATATGTGATGCACCACTCTAATACATAATCATAGAACAGCTAAGGTTAGCAGGACCTCTAGACCCATCTGACCCAACCCCTGCTGAAGCAGAGCTACACAGAGCAAGGTGCCCAGGCCCATGTTCAGGCAGCTTCTGAGGCTCTCCATGGAGAGATTCCACAACCTCTGCAGACAAACTGTGCCAGCATTCCGTCACCTGCACAGTACAGAAGTTCTTCCTGGTGTTCAGAAGGAACCTCCTTTGTACAAGTTTGTGCCCAGTGCCTCTGGTCCTGCACTGGGCATGCTTGAAATGAGCCCCACTCCGTCCATTTTCCATCCTGCCTTCACATAATTGTCCACATCAGTGAAGTCTTCCTGAGCCTCCTCATCTCCGGGATGCACATCTCCAGTTTTTCCATCCTTTCCTTATAGATGACATGCCCCAGTCCCTTAATCACCCATTTTTTGTTAATTCACAGTTGTTGAGGGGATTTAATGAGTGTCTCCATGAGTAAAACATGTCAGCTGATGTGTGAATCAGCCATACCTAGCACAAGAAAAATGACAGATTCAATAGCACGGAGGGTCAGCACCTTCTTCATCTATCTAAACTTAGACAAGAGTCAAAACACACAGCTGTGCTTTTTCTCATGTCCTGCCATGGCTAAGTGTAATCCCACCCACATGCATCTGTGTACAATAGCTTTGCTTCCCATCGTGTCTTCTGTACCAGGATGATTGTTGGCTTATGTGGCAATTCAGTCAATGGCTAGATCTAGTATGTGGTCTGTATAGATATGCCAGGGTTAACGGCCCTATGTCATTACAGCTGTAGTGCCTGACAGCTGGTGGGACTCCAGACTCAGGAGTCCCACAACAACATGCTTTCTCTTTTCACTTGTGGCACTTCCTTTCTGATGGCAGAAAACCCACTTGTCACCTGTCTTCTGATACTGCATCTCACACAGAATTTGGAAGCCTGACTGTTCTTTTCGTTCTCTTCTTGGAGTAGCTGCAGCTGAGACAGACACAAAACCCCAGGGTGGCAGAAACTTTGCCATGTTTCACTTCTTGCCAAGCTATCGAATTCCAGTCCTTGCTGTTGTAGACATTGGCAAGAATCCCTACACTAGTGCTTGCCAGAGGCTCCTGAATGGTTGTCACAGAATGAGGATGCTCCTCAAAGATCATCAGATTTGTGATCCAACAAGCCAAGTCAGATAAAACTTATCAGTTTCTCGGCTGCAGATGTACCTGCCAGCAATGAGAGCACAGCCTCCTTCCTCTCCCAGCAGGTCTGCAAGTGTAGCCCAAACTTACCATTATCTCTCTCCTTTGGCAGACATTTCCAGTTTTTATGCTTGAGGGGCGCAGGAAGTGTGGAGCAACATGTTGTTGGTGATTGTGGTTTTTCAGTGCAATGTAGAGAATGTCCCTACTGCTGGAGCTCAGTTGCTTTGAAGAATCTGCTCCCAAATGTCCTTTGCTTCAGAAAGTATAAAGAATACATATAGATTTTGGAAATAAGGCTTTAGGTTTTTTTATGGTAATGTTAACTTCCATCTATCAGCATCATTAACTACAGAGTGGAAAAGCTACTAACTTTCAGTGCTATCAATAAAAATCCAGAAAGAAACTTACGTTTATTGAAAAACTATTTGCCTGCCAAAAGAGTCTTCTCTCTTGAGACTACTGAAGTTCTTAAAGTACAGTTGTAAGTTATTCTCACTGGGTCTGACAAGTGAAATAATCATGGACCATAAATACCTTTGCTTTGACATTTCTTGTCAAGCTTTGATAGATCTTTGGACTATTTGCATGTTCATGAACAAAGGCTGGCAAGTTAAAGACAAGTATGTCCCCCAGCTTGGAAACAAGCTAGTCTTTCTATGACTACAGAGTGAAGATCCTTCTTGGTTGAAGGAAGCGCTGTAAAATAGGATGTCCTCCTTTGAGACTTTTAGAAACCCTAGCAAACTGTGTAGATTAAGGTAAGAATATTCTGCACTTGAAAACCAGTTTTGCATTTTCTATGAATTTTCTATTTCTGCAGGTAATGTTTTTTTTATTTTTTTCCTGCATGTGATATGGAGAGTTAATTCCATGCACCAGCATTCTCCGACAGCTAGAAAGAAAACAGCAAGTGCAATGGTCAACCACAGGAGTTTTCAAGAAACAGACAACTGTAAATGATGTCTGAAAGGCAGATATCAGGAATGGCTGAATGCAAATCAATATCCCTGAATATAAGGAAGGTTAAAAATTCTTTTGTTATCATGATTTATTCATTAACCCCAAATTCAAGGCTCAGCAGCAGACTTAGAAACAGAACTTGAGAGGCAAAAGCTGGGATTTGTATCATTTCCCAAATTTCAGATACTGGTTTTGATCCTTCCTCACCAGCCTCCCAGATCTTCAAATATAGAATACAGATTTGAGCACATTTCACTCTAGTGTCTGATTTACCTCTTTCATCAGGCCTAAATGGATGTAGCTGAAATGTATGTAAGTAGAGTGCATCATCCTTTACTATCACAGAGTTAGGCTAGTATTTAGCTTTTAAAGGGAAGCATTTGTACAAAATAGAAAGCTCCGGGTTTATTATATAACCTCAAGAAGCCCAAGTTGAGCATCTGCCCTTTCCCCTGTCTTTCATCCCTTCTGTATCTTACCTGCATGGGACTGTAAGGATGAACTCCATCCAGTACAGCATCCCCATATGCTTTAACACTTGGCCTTCATATTTAAAACGGAAGAGAGTCCTAAAGTTTGAATTATACTGCCTAACGTCTTCTGAAAACACACATCACCTCTAACACTTTATTCATTCACTGAGCCCTTGGCAGGATTTTTGCATCTTCATTCCTCTCTGACTGGGTGTTCTGTGAAACACATTAAAACTCAAAGGCTTCTAAAGAGTCTTTCTTCAATTTAATTTTTTTTTTTTTTTAATATTTAAATAAAGGAGCATTTACACACTTTGACAAGTCATAAAATAAGAGGGTAGAAGCAGGATTCTGGGTGTTGTATTTGGGTTACTACAGGAGCTGAACACTATTACTGAATTTTTACATCTACAAAGAACTGTTTTTATAGCTGGAGGCAAAGAGGCATTTCTGAGTAGTAGTAGTAGTTGTTTCTCTAAATCACTTTGTGTGGTGTCCTCCAGGTGCACAGTTCTGAAGGTTCTTATTTGGAAACAGTAAACAGCAAAGACAAGAAATAATGCAGTTCTTGTGTACATTTCACAGTTAGTTTCCAAATATTGTCATGGCTTTTGGGAACCAATATTGTTTGATGCTGTATATCCACCATTCTAATAGCTGAATGAATTTTCTCTGAAGAAATTGCTACTTTTATGGCTTTAGTTTTATCATCAGTATTTCTTATCCAGGTTGATATGTTAACATAAGATACCATTTGTCTTTATTTGGCATCTATTAATAGATACACAAAGAAGTTCATATAGTACATACAAATGCTATCTACCATTACAGTCAAATATATACATGTGTATTTGTGTGCATGTGTGCTCATTAAGCATATATGCATGAGATATAAAAAACTTAAAATAGGACTCAGGCTGGCAAGAATTAATTTCATGGTTGATCAAGTCTGATTTAACTCATGCTTGAGGTGTAGTATCCACTGCATTTTCATGAAGGTAATCTCCTGTAACACTGGATTGCCCTCTCCCAAACAATAAACATCTGGATAGCAGTTCTGCTTCAGGGTGTCTCACACAACACAAGTTCAGTATAGTTCAGTAATCTCATCAAGTTAAACTTGTGCTTGGATGACAAAAGTTTTACCAGGTGTCTAAAGAATTTATCTGTTTTTCTTACTCTAAAGGATCCTCATTCTAGGCAGTCTCTAGAACTTTTCTTTTTTCTTTTTTTTTCAGTACAGTGCTAATAGGCTCTGAGATTCTGATAGTTTGCTTTGTATAGCAGGGAAATCGTGCAGTTCATCTTAAGTGCAGACTAGAGAGAAAAGTACTCAGATTCGGTATCACTTTTTTAATTGATCCCTTGAGCATTTCTAACACAAATCTGGAAGGCTATGCTTTCTGACAGATGTAGAATAAGAAGAATCCTCTTCCTTCTAGATAACTGAATTATCCAGTGAAGAGACCAGTCAATTAAATTTTAGGAAAAGTGCCATAATGTTATGAACCATAAAGTTCATAAGGTTCGGAAATATGAAAACGTCTTTTCTTCCCGCTTTACTTTAATAACTCTCATCAATTATTCCTTCTCCCTGTGTAGGTAATAATTGGATTTTCCTGGTGTTTGAACTTACTTACTTACAAAACAAAAAACAATTAAGAGGGTAGACAAACGTCTTCTTCCAACAACTGTTCCAATCTGAAGAGATTAATGCCTCTGACTAATTTTCTTCATTCCCATTGCCATAAATCTTGGCCCATCCCTGTATATGGTTATGCTGCTCAGATGAACACTTTCCAGCTAGGTGAGGCTTGAGAGGGATACATGCTGTAGTGAGGCAGTAATGAAGAGTTAGGGAAATGCAAAATTTAATACTCTGCATCCAAAAGAAGATGAGTTGCCACAGTATTCCTGAGTCTTCTGCTCTTTTCTTCCACTAAGTAGCTTCCAATTTCTTTGGTCTGCCAGAAAACAGTTAAGCAGTGGGTGCCAATGTGTATTTTCATTTTCACTAGCCTGCTAGCAAGAATTAAAACTTCTAGTATAAATGCTTTCAAGTAATAAGTTGATGGACTAGGCAAGAGATCTAAGATGGTATTCTGACTGAGGATTTGGCAAGTGGAAAGGCCTGAAGGGACTAAAGAGTCCTGCTCCTGAAACTGGCCCTGCCATTGGTTGTAAACTTGATTCTGGGAACGGGGTTGTAAACTGCTATGTTAATGTGTACAAGGGCTGGTGTCGGTCCCATGCAATTTACCACTTAGCAGTCATCTTAAGTAGTTTATGCTGATCAGCCTGTTTTATACCTTAACTTCAGTATAGAAGGCCAATTCTGCGCTTGTTCAAGGGTCTCCTCCCTTAAGGAACACTATTAAAAAAAAAAAGTTACGCAGCGTACTCAGACCTATATCCAAATATTTGTGCACTCAGACCAAATATCCAAATATTTGTTCTTTGAATGCATTCTCATGAGCCAGAAATGAACTTCCCCAAATACATGACTAATAGCAGTCCATGTGGGTGTGGATTTGCTGTGGTCAGGCACATGCACGCCCACGAGCTCACACATTCATACAAACACACAAGCCTGGTAATTGCATATTTAGTTGTAGAATTTTTGGCATTTGGATGTTCTGCTAATTTTTTTAACTGCAAATACATTTGGGTCAGATTAACAGAGGCAGCCATGGAGCCATATCAATTTCTTAGCCCTATGACATCTGGTTTTACATTTACTTGGAGCAGAAATGAAACAGATTTGCAGGCTCCTGTTTAGTGAACATCCAATATAAAATCATATTACCATTAGTCCTACAGATAACTTAGCAGGGACACCTTAGGTCAAGAGACAGATGGGTTACTAGAGCTATCTCAGAGAAGTTGCAGAGTGCTAGGGAGTTAATCCAGAGAATAGCCATTGCTTGTTAGCCTCTCATTTTCTTGGGTATTAAATTCACTTACAAACATGTAAATGTTCTCTATCCATATTGCAAAATGAGTAATTTGTAAAATGGCTAAAATTTTCAGTCATTTGCAAAATGACTGCTTCAGACATTCATTTTGTAAAATTACTGTTTCATCAATTTCTGAAAAAAATGGCACAATTTTTCTACATATATATTTCTACAGAAAAATACAGTCACATGAGTCATTTCACGAAATGAACGCTTATCTTGCTTTTCAACTGTGAAATACATTCTGAGACCTTACAAACTCACAGGAGGGGTACTAGATAGTTATTACGGACATTAAGAGAGCACAGTTCAGAGTATTGCAGGTGCTGGAAAACAATTTGTTCTCTCAATTCTTTTTGTATTTAGTGTACAGCAAATACATGGGCCAAACTACAGTATATGGCATTCCATCAAAATATCTTATGGTGTTGTACAGCAAGGAAACCTGGGGAAACTGGAAAGGAAAGTTAAACCCTGCATGAATGTATTAGAAGATCCCAGTGCCCCCATATGTCTTAGCCGAAACTCATTCTTCAGAGAAAAGAAAACTCTTAGCATACTTACAAACTCAATAGCATAGTCACTCATCAGTAAT